>NC_043965.1:9817287-10117287 GCF_902148855.1 Sphaeramia orbicularis
AACAGAAGTGTGGAATGTCAATTTTTCCATTAAATCACAAATGCAATGATTTGTTTGTTTATTATTGTGAAATGACACGAGAATTCATTCCATAAACATGCGCCGACATAAATATCATGTTAATTTACAGATATATCATTATTTTTTATAATCACCCCTTTGTTACATACTAAATTAAAAAAAAAAATTCAGTTAAATATTTTAGATATTTAGAGGTCGAACATTAAAATCAAGTTACATACCTGGGGCTGCGGTCCATACTAACGTAACTAACGCTGGCGTGAACAAAGTGAACTTTCCATACTTTCAACATCTACCTCCCAGGTTCTATTCCTCTCTTATACAATGGATTTTACACAAAATTTCACACTTCCAACCTGTATCAACTGGACCCCGTCCACTGCTCTATGAACCCCCCACAAATGCTGGGCCCCATGATTTGTCACGTTAACCCCCCTTTACGCACCCCAGTGCATGGGGACATTTGCAAATTCTGAGACTGCTGACAGTTGTGTTCAGGTGAGACGTTAGTGCCAGTGATGTAGGATACAGGTGGAAGAAAACTGTCCAACACAACCTGCTGTTATTTCCACTGGTTGATTGTCCGTCCGTCGCCCCCCCCCCCCCCCCCCCCAAGAAAGAAATTCACTGAGCAAAAGTAGAGGTGTAAAAGACCAGAGGGGGGGTTTGATCCTCCCCATCACTCCCAACAAATCGCACCCTGGTTGTACTGTATATTTCCATCTACAGGGGTTGGACAAAATAATGGAAAACCTTCACCTCAACACGATAATGCCCCAATCCATACAGTTAGAATTGTTAAAGAATGGCATGAGGAACATTCTAATGAAGTTGAGTATCTCGTATGGCCGGCACAGTCCCCAGACCTCAACATTACTGAGCATTTATGGTCAGTTTTAGAGGATTCAAGTAAGACGTCGATTCCACCGCCATCGTCTCTAAAAGAGTTGGAGGTATTCTAAACTGAAGAATGGCTTAAAGATTCCTTTGGAAAACAATTCACAAGTTGTATGAATAATACCTCGGAGAATTGAGGCTGTAATTGCCGCAAAAGGCGGACCTACACCATATTAAATTATATTTGTTGATTTTTTAAGGTGTTTCCATTTGTTTGTCCAACCCCTGTATATTAAATGGATCCACTCTTTATTTCTTGTAAGATGTTTTGTCTGTTAGTGAGATAACACAAAAATTCATGGATGGATTTTGATGAAATTTTCAGGAAAAGTTGAATTACTGGCACAAGGAAGAAATTATACATTTTGGTGGTGATCAGGGGGGTGGGGGGATCTGCCTTGGCGGAGGTCTGTGCTCTCTGAGTGCTTTTCTAGTTTTTAATGGATTTAGAGAGGAACACTCTTTAACGTGCATGTGGAATAAATAGTTACGGAGCAGCCACGCAGAAGATGCATGCATTTTCTGTGGGGTTAAAGGGAAACGCTGGAGATTAACTGTGTGACACTGACCTTGATGTTGTGTACTTAAAAGTATTTGAGCAGTCTATCTGATGCAATTTTGACGTCTTTGATTCTCTCTGGAGTTAATCAATGGGACAACCTCCTAAAGCCACCTTGTGCTCACATGACGGTCAGGCACTTGTTGCTCATCGTCACTATACACACCAGACAAAAAACAAGGGAACGTAAGAGGCTATTCTGAGCAGATCATTAGAGCAAAGAATGTGAAGAACTTTTGGATGCTTAATTACAGAATGAAGGCTGAATAGCAGAGCCTGAAATAATGTTAAGAGAAGGAGCAAGGCCACAAACAGAATGCATTACTCTCAGTGAGTAGAGACGCAAATACTACACATGTTTCTTGTGCACGAGACCACTTGGGCACCTCTAAAAGCTGCTAATGGACTGATGAATAAGACTGCAGAAGACCACAGTCACTCTTATACTTACAGATATTCAAGCTTATCGGAGATGTTCTAGGATATCTAAAGTAAAAAACAAAGCTGCCAGAAGGTATGACCAAAAAAAGCTTGAATTAGAAACTTTGAAACCTCTTAAAAGGTCCACATATCCAGTCGACAGAACATGAGGAGCAGGTACTGAAGTACAGAAGTCTGTCTGTACTTCAGCAGAGTTCTCAGGTACTTGCGTGGAATAAAGGATAATATCGAGTTTAGAGCAAAGAGGATGCACCCAGTTACAGAATATTGCATAAATTAAGGCTTTTAGCTGTTGGTGAAACACACCTGTTGTCCACATAGAAAAGTACATCATGTTCAAAGGCTCATACTTATTACGTTTTACTGATCCCAAAGAACTAGAAATAACAAGTAAGAGGTAATGAAGTACAAATACTACAAGATTTTAACACAAATATCTGTGCGTCAAATGTTTACATTGGCAAACAAGATTTTAAACTTAAGTTGTAATGAATTATATTGAATTAAAGAGAGCACATTACTCCAGTGTTGGTTTCCCTGCACTGGCCACCGGTAACCTACAGAATTGATTTTAAGATACTACTCCTCACGTATAAAGCTCTAAATGGAACCGGACCAAGTTACATTGCAAACTCACTGATCAGTTATGTACAAACTAGAACACTGAGGTCATCAAACGCAGGGTTACTAGCGACTCCCAGAAATATTACAAAGAAAATGGGGGACGCAGGCCTTTACTAACTATGCACCAGAGTTATGGAATACAATTCCAAAAGACATTAGAGAAGCCAGTTCACTGAATATGTTTAAAACCAAATTAAAAATATTTTATTCTCATTAGCCTTTGAAACGAGATAAAAATGGGGTCACAATTCAGGAACCAGGAATGTGCGCTGTTTTTATTTTGATTTTATTTTATTGTATTTCTGTTTTTATTTTTATTTATTGTATTTCAAATTTCATCTTATTTCTTGCACTTCAAAAATTCTATGCATAATCAATATTTTAATGTGCGCTGTTTTATTTTTATTTTATTGTATTCTCTCAAATTTCATTTTATTTCTTGATGTATAATCAAATCTTAATGTATTTTAATATTGTATTTTTTCAATCAATGTGAAGCACTTTGGGCTACAATTTCTGTATGAAAGGTGCTGTACAAATAAAGTTTATTAT
Source organism: Sphaeramia orbicularis (assembly GCF_902148855.1). NCBI lineage: Eukaryota > Metazoa > Chordata > Actinopteri > Kurtiformes > Apogonidae > Sphaeramia > Sphaeramia orbicularis. The sequence continues at coordinate 9,820,382 of NC_043965.1, forward strand.
TATTATTATTATTATTATTATTATTATTATTATATTATTATTATTATTAAAGGGAAATCTTATTCTTATTTTATATATAGTGAAACTGTGTAGCTCGCTGTCGAGTTCAAAAAGCTTTAAGTGTCAAATTCTCAAGGGCTATGAAAGTAATATGATTTCAGAGTGACTTAAGAAGCCAAATGTAGAATAATCTGTGTTAATGTTTTATCTGCCGCAACTTCAGGTGTGGAGTTGGAGTAAGGATGGGAGTAGGAGAAGCAGAAATAAGCCTTTAGCTTCAGCTTCTTCTTTTTCAGTTACCAACTGTGCTAATTTTATGTTTGTTTGTTTGTTTGTTTTTAAATACGTATGTGTTTTGTACATAACTGAAATGAAATATTCATTCATTCATTCAACTGTAAGGGTACAATACACAAATAAATGAACCAAAGACTAATAAAGTGGGTTTAGCAAAATATGACCCTTTAAATTTCACTATTTTGAATGAATTGCCTTTTGACTGGATGTATAGTATTAGTTTATTGATATGATTTGAGGTCACACCACAAACAGCTGCTGAAAATGGCTTTCACAGTTTGCAGCAGGGTCAAAACACAGTAACATCCCATCAGAGAGCGAACTTTAATTGATTGCCATTCTAAAATGTATTCCAATATAAAGTAACTCCTTGTAACTAAAGCAAACATACATTTAAAAGTAAAATGTGGGTCGTTTAGCGACACAATCTGTTAAATTGTCTCTAAAATGTCCCGTCAGAGAGATTTCGAATACTGTGGTTTTGATCCCAGCAGTCCTTATAGTCTGTCCTTCTACTGGAATAAAAAGGCCTGTACTTTTCCCAGGTCTGTTAGCCCACTACAGCCTAATACCAGGGATGGGAGGTACCATGTTCAGACCCACTTCCCTCATTCCAACCCTCCTCCAAACTGTTGAATTTCCTTCAGAGAACAGTTTGTAATCAAGGCTTTGTCCTAACCTCTCCACGATAATAGTTGAACTACATTGTCTGCTGTTTATCAGCTGTGGCGTTTCACTCCGTCTGTTGTCAGCACATCATTAGGAGGCGGTGGACAGCTAATTAGTTGTATATACAGTGGGCTGATTAGAAGCTGGATTTGCATTGTGTTTGTCCATGGGATCGATGCAGGATGCTGAAGTCTCAGTCACAGCTTTGAAACTCATTTCCTCCTCTCGTTCTCTCACACAAAGAAAAAGTGAAGAAAGTAATGAACTGGTGATAGATCAGTCACAGAAGCATAATCTGATCCATACTGACAAAAACAAAAGTCTTTATATATGTATTTATATAGAATTTACACTTAATGTGATGAGGCTGGTTTTCTGATCCCAGTTCTGCTGAAGCTTTAACTACATTTATACTATCTAATGTCTGTAGAATAAGACTGAGGAGGTGCGATCTGCACACAGGCCTTTCATAGTAGAGCTGAAACAATTAATCCATTCATTAAGTTTGCAACAAAAACAAAAACATCTTTTTTAATCATTGACTTTGAATTGAGATTTTATATTAAATTATTATATACATTTCTTGTTGTTTTGGTTTTAATGTTATATTCGAAATACAATAAAATAAACAATCAACTAATCAATTAATCAATCAATCAATCAACCAACCAACCAATCAATCAGAGTGATGTTTAGTATGATGGGATAAACAGCCACTGGATTTATCAAGAAAATTTATTTCAGTTCAAGTCATTTCTGTTCGTTCTGTTTAGTAGAACAGAAACAATTAGTCGATTAATGAACTTAAATCAATTAATGAACTTCAGTTGATTAAAAAAATATTAATTATGTATAACAATATTTATGCACACTTATTATGTATGTTTCTTTATTGTCATGTTGATAATATATTGTCTAGTACATATTGTACAAACTGTTGTTCTAATTTTGTGTCTTATTAGAGTGTTTTAATATATTTATTTGGTATATACATATTTTCAGAGCTTTATATGTAAATGTTTTTTTTTCTTTTTCTGTTGTATTGGTAATTTCTTTTCTACTACTGTTTGTTATACTTGAATGGAGTGACTGTAACATTGACTTGAACCCATGAAGACCCAGTGTTACCTTTACGGCAGTTCCAAAATATTTTTTTCTTATTTAACTTTTCTTAAGTGATTTATCACCATGTATTATAATGTTACACTCTGTGCTTTGCATTTTTTTCAGTATAAATCATGTATTTTCCAATATTTAATTACTGATCATGAAGATGTTCATAGAAGCTCAGATTAAAGTTGAGGATTATTATATCAAAAACAGAGAAAACTGAGGAAAAAGTGACTTTTTCAGCAAATCTATCATTAACTGAACATAAACCAAGTGTGTCCATCCACTGTCATTGATCCAAGTCCATGGGTTTTACTGATGAATCATGTTGTAGAAGATGACGGTGTTTCCACGGTAACTATGGAACCTCTGAACGTCCAAATGGGTCATATCTGATGACCATGAAAAGATGAAGAACTGCATTTTACACCAACTGTTTACATGTATTGATAGGATTAAGGATCAACAGGTATTAAACAGTTTAGATCAATACAGGGTTCCTACACATTTGAAATGTCATAATTTCATACTTTTTCCAGACCCTACTTTCCAGATGTCTTGGTAAAATAATTTCAGCCAGCCAACCAGTCTATATATTTGGGGTTTATGAGCCAGTCGTCAGATAATTTCCATCTACCCATTCGAGTTCTGCCAACGATCATACAAGCCATGCTGAATAACTCACTCATGAACAGTGTGTGGACATCACCTGTCTGTCAAAGCAGCAGTGAAACTTGATGACACCTGGGCGGGACTTAAAATGGGTTGGAGGAGGATAAGAGCAGAAGGCGGGGCATCCAACTGTCAGTCTGCCCAATGTTTTCTGGGATGCACAGCTCTCACACAAACATTTTAGCTGTGCTAGCATGTGCCTTAAAAAACAGATCAATCCATGTCTTTTTTTAGATATTCAAAATTTTATGTCTTAGAAAATAGAACAGCGGGAACAGTCTTGGAAACATGAATATTTTACATTCATTTGTTCCCATTTTCCATACTTTTCCAGACCTGGAAATTTATAAAATCAAATTCCATACTTTCCATACTTGCATAGGAACCCTATCAACAGATGGTTTTGGTTGCCTGTGGCTGTTTGGGTATTAAGTATTGTGATTCTGATATTCTTGAATATAATAGTAATAATAATAATAATAATAATAATAATAATAATAATAATAATAATAATAATAATAATAATAATAATAATGGATTACATTTCTATAGCGCTTTTCTATGAATGCTACTCAAAGCGTCCATTATTCATTCACTTCCACTCTGGGGGTGGTAATCGTTTGTATCCACAGCTGCCCTGTGGCAGGCTGACAGAAGCCTGGCTGCCAATATGCAACACTGTGACCACCACCAAACATTCATATACATTCATACACCAGTGTGAGCGTCAGCACTGGAGGCATGGAGGGTGAAGTGTCTTGCCCAGAGTCTAGGACAGAGCGGATTTGAACTGCCCAACTCGCTGGTTATTGGATGACCCCCTCTACCTCCTGAGCCATGTCTGCCCCATGAATTTATAGGGATGGGAACCGATAAGAATTTAACTATTCCAATACCATTATCGATTTTGCTTATTGATCCGATTCCTTATCAATTCTCATAGGGTGAGGGAATAACAGAGTACAAACGGGTGTGTTTGCATTAACTGTCTTTTATATTTCCATCTCTGCACAGAAATGTAACATATATAATATGTACAAATAATAAGAACACATAATGCCCAGTTTGGGGGTGGGGGGTGTAGCGGGTGTACAGTGAAAGTGAAACTAAAGACCTTTTGCTAATTCCTCTATTGCTGCATTTCCACTATGTAAAACCAGTTTGACTCTGCCCATCTCCCGTTGTTGTGCACCTCATTTCCTTTCCCCTACCTTCAGAAACTTGTATTTGATGAGGGACAACATTTGTTGCCCGCACCAGAACCAGGACTGGGCCCGGATGATGTCCTGGTGTTCACTCTGCCGCTAGATTCACAAGCACTGCTAAGTTGTGTATCAAATGAATCACATGCTGTGGACAAATGTTTGAGCATATTGCAGGGATTCCACCCTTTTGAAGACATGGAAGCTTTGACGATGTTCCAGTGGACCTGGTGTCATCATTTTAGACCGTTTCTGCCTTAACGCCATGTTGGCTACGTTCTGACCAAAATAATGCAGCATACGTGTGACATCATCGCGCATGCGTAACGAAGGCGGACTCGATAAGCAGGCAGGCAAACGATTCCAAGGAATTGAGACTACTGGGATCCGATCCTCAAAAGGAACTGGTTCTCGATTCCCTCCCCTAGATATGCAGATGACACTGCACAATGACACCATGTGCTTTGCAACACAGTTTTGCAGTGAATTCCAAGACTTTCATGGATCTGGACTAGAGCGGCCCTGGTGTACCATCTGAAATGTAGTCATGGAAACAGTAAAGAGTTATCCAGTTCTGCCTACGGTCCCATCTGAGAACCAATCAAATAGGTGCATGCAGTGGTTCAAGAGACTGAAAACGTCTCAACAAAACAGAACAAAACATAAATAATATTCTAAGTTCAAGCTAAATTCCAGCACTGTTGGTTGCTTCATGTTATTTTGCTGCTTGATGTAGTTTATATTTAATGCACACTGTCATTGCCCTCTGCCGGTCTGACATTACGAAACGACAGTGCATTATAACAAGCCTTCACTTTCACTTAGAAATCTCAATGTTTTTGCATTTTTGAATGTAGCCGCCTGGACGCGGCTCAGCATGCACAGGCTGTTTTTATTGATCTGTTCTCTCGCTACGCTAATCAGGCCTGCTGTTTATGGACCTGGGAGGCAAACAGACACTTAGAGCACCCCAGAGACGGCAGCTTAGAGCCAAGTTGTTCACAGTCAGAGGAAGAAATTATTTTTTATTATACTCCGCCAAACTTTAATAAACCCAGAGAACATAAGGCTGGAATGCACAGACACAAATCCAGTCCAGTGTGTGTCTGTGTCTAAATATGATGGACTGCCTGGTGTCATGTGACCACTTCCCCCATGCATGTCTGCAGCAGATAGAAGTGTTGTGATTCTGATTTCCTTATAAAGCCTTTACGTCCTCTCTAATCACAAATCATTTAGTTTAATGAGAGATACTCATTATTCAGCAACTGTTAGCCATTGTATCAGCTTTACAAGGTTCTACATTGTGTTCATGTGCTGAGTTTGATTTTTGCAGCATTAGTTTAACCCATAAAACCCAAACATCCACACCGACCAAAGCATCTACTGATCTAAATATTTAATACCTGTTGATCCTACTCATCCTATTATTAACACACCTACAACTATGTCCCTGTGTGGGACTCATACTCTATCTTTAAAACATAATGTGCGACTGGAAAGATCAAATATAGACCATTCTAGAAAATTATAGGTCAGAAAGAAAAACCCTCTTGTCAACTGAATAAAAACAAATAATGAGGAATAATACTGCAGATGGAAATGGAAATGTCTGCTTGTTTTTCAGCTGACTTACATGAGTTTAAACCCATAAAGACCCAACATCCACTGGAGATCAAAACTATATAGTCCTGTAAACTGTTTAATACTGTTGATCCACTAATCCTATCAATACATGCAAATAATTGGTGTAAAATACAGTTTGTCGTCTTTTCATACTCATCAGATATGACCCATTTGGACGTTCAGAGGCTCTATAGTTACCGTGGAAACACAGTCCATCTTCTACAACACTGATTCACCAGTAAAACCCATGGAATTGGATCAATGACAGTGGATGGACACACGTGGTTTTATGTTCAATTATTGTCATCTTTGCTGAAAAGTCACTCTTTTCTTCAGTTTTCCTCCTGTTTTTGATAAAATAACAATTAACTTTAATCTGAGCTTTTATTGATCAGTACATTAATGAAGAAAATACTTGATTTTCATTGCAAAAATTCTAAATACGGAGGATTATTTTTTAATAAATGGTGTTAATCAGTTAGGAAATGCTAAATATAGAGACCAAATATATTTGGGAACTGCCAAAAAAGTAGCACTGGGTCTTTTACAGGTTTACAAGAAAAGAAAGTTTCAATGTGTTGTGAAACTTTTAATTATCAGACTGGAATTCCTGTTTCATATTTACAATTATATTTATGATTAATAATCATACCCCAAATATAAGCCTTATAATTGTCCCAAACACTTCTTGCATGTGTGTTTGCTCTTTTACAGACCTTTAGAAGTCCTTTTTTCTATTTTTTACTAATGCCAGTGTGTTTGAGTTTAAATTTACAGTATAATTTTGTTTGATTGTTTTATGTCCTGCTGCTAAATGTCTGTCTGTCTGTCTGTCTGTCTGTCTGTCTGTCTGTCTGTCTGTCTGTCTGTCTGTCTGTCTATCTATCTATCTATCTATCTATCTATCTATCTATCTATCTAATCTATCTATCTATCTATCTATCTATCTATCTATCTATCTATCTATCTATCTATCTATCTATCTATCTATCTATCTATCTATCTATCTATCTATCTATCCCGTCATGCATCCCATCATCCCACGCACATAAATGATCCTTTATATTACAATCACTATATGTGTAAATGGTAACACAATTAAAATAGGATAAAAAATTACGTTTGACAGTACTGTACGTGGTCCCAACAGAAACCACATGTGCTGCATATGTAGACAGATCCACCAGAAAAAAAAAACAGTCTGTGTCTACGTTAAGAAAAACAGAAAATGGGTGAACAGATTTTCATGACATGACACAATTTCCAACAGAATCAAACGTCCACTGTTATGCGTGCCATCCTTGTTTGGTTGTTTTCTGAGGCATCTGGTCGGAGTAGTGTCCCTAGATACCATCTCATCAGCAGTGAGTGTGGGCTGAGTGAAGGACAGAAGCCTTCTCAGTTGACCAGGAAGAGACCTAGCACTGGGAGTTTGCACAACATGATTGATGCCTTTGTTTTTAGTGGTGGCTGCACCTGCCAACTCAATTGTTTCATTGCCATCAGACAAACAGTGGTTTGGACAGAGGGGGCAACAGGAGCAACACAATGAAGTGTGAGGGCTGGCTGATCCCTCTGTGTTTACTCCCCAAGTCTCATCCCTGGTTAAACATTTACCCACTAATGGTGGAGCTGTGTCACTCTGCTGCAGATGAGCTTAGGTACCAGGCAACACTCCAATTGCCTTAACATTTACTACGACAAACAGCCAGCTCACACCAAGACCATACACCAAAATTAAACGAAGGCTATGTTCACACTGCAGACAAATGTGGTCCAATTCCAAATTTTTTTGCCCATATGTGACCTGTATCCGATCTGTTAAAGACAGTTTGAACAGTTCAAATCTGTTTTTTTTTTTTTTTTTTCAAATCTGACCCAGACCACTTTCATATGTGGTCCTAAATCTGATATGTATCTGATATTTTGCAATGTGACTTAAGTCTGAATGGCCAGGTCGCATTTATCCGACCTTTACATCAATGAAATGCGACAAACATCGGTTCTGCAGGGGGTTTATACTATGTGTGTCACAAAATCTTGTATCATAAAATGTGAATTTCTTTTTTTTCTTCTTTTTTTTCTATTGTACTTTTGGAGATGCACAATGAAAATAAAAAAGATTTTAAAAGAAATGCGACAAACATCTGGGGGGGAGTTATACTTTGCGTGTCACAAAATCTTTTATCATGAAATGTGAATTTCTTTTTTTCGTCTTTTTTTGTATTGTACTTTTGGAGATGCATAATGAAAATAAATAAAAAATTGACCCCCCCCAAAAAATGCAACAAATGTCACAATTCTGCTTCCCAGGAGGAGGAGCGGCAGGAAAAACATATTTACTTCCATAAACACAGTGCATACCTGCGTGGTCATGTATTACATCAGGACCTCTTGTGTACATGTGGGTCACTTTAGGGTCGCATTCAGTTCATACTCAAAACTGATAGAAGTCGCATTTAATGTGTAATATGAACGAGCACACAAAAAAAATCATATTTCACCCAAAAATCCAAATTGTGCATTAAAACCTGCTGTCTGAATATAACCCAACTGTCGAAATAAGGAAATTCACTGCACGTCTATAAGTGTTTATTACATTGTGAATCTGCACTAATAACGTAAACATAAAACTTTATTTAATCTGAGTTTTTATTCAAATCAGGGTTTGATTAGAACGGCTGATTTTAATTCCTTCTGATGGATAGTTGTATTCATGATGTGATGTGTGCAGGGATGTATTTACTTGTGTTTAGTTTTCCCATGTTCCCACACACTGATACTATTATCAGTATACTTAACACTCACAATGTCACATTTAATGAATAAGGTACACTAAGGCGATGTTCAGACTGCAGACAAATGTGGCCCAAATCAGATTTTTTTGCCCATATGTGACCTGTATCCGATCTGTTAAAGACAGTTTGAACAGCACAAATCCGACAAAGACCCACTTTCATATGTGGTCCTAAATCCAACACGTATTTAATATTTTGGAATGCAACTTCAGTCTGAACGGCCAGGTCGCATTTATCCGACCTTTACGTCATTGAAATTAGACAAACGTCACAATTCTCCGCCCCAGGAGTGTCGCTTCTGTAGACACAGTGTGTGTCTGCGTGGTCATGTATTACATCAGGACCTCTTGTGCACATGTGGGTCACTTTAGGGTCGCATTCACTTCATACTCAAAATTGACAGAAGTTGCATTTAATGTGTAATATGAACAAACACACACAAAAAAAAACGGATTTCACCCAAAAATCAAATTGTTCATTAACACCTGCTGTCTGATTGTAGCCTAACTGTCAAAATGAGGATAATTACTGCATGATTTAATTCCTTCTAATGGCTAATTGTATTCATGATGTGGTGTGTGCGGGGTTGTATTTACTTGTGTTTAGTTTTCCCATGTTCCCACACACTGATACTTATCACTCACAATGTCACATTTAAATGAATAAGGTACACTAAGGCGACGTTCAGACTGCAGACAAATGTGGCCAAATTCTGATTTTTTTGCCCATATGTGACCTGTATCTGATCTGTTAAAGACAGTTGAACAGCACTAATCCGACAAAGACCATTTTCATATGTAGTCCTAAATCCAACACATATTTAATATTTTGGAATGCAACTTCAGCCTGAACGGCCAGGCCGCATTTATCCAACCTTTGCCTCATTGAAATGCGACAAACGTCACAATTCTCTGTCCCAGGAGTGTCACTTCCATAAACAGTTTGTGTCTGCGTGGTCATGTATTACATCAGGATCTCTTTTGTGCATTTGGGTCACTTAAGGGTCGCATTCAGTTCATACTCCAAACTGATAGAAGTCGCATATAATGTGTAATATGAACAAGCCCACAAAAAAAATTGGATTTTACCCAAAATCAGCGAATGGCTAATTGTATTCCATGATGTGGTGTATGCAGGGTTGTATTTACTTGTGTTTAGTTTTCCCATGTTCCCACACACTGATACTTAACACTCACAATGTCACATTTAAATGAATAGGATAAACTAAAGCGACGTTCAGACTGCAGACAAATCTGGACAAATCCGATTTTTTTTGCCCATATGTGACCTGTATCTGATCTGTTAAAGACAGTTGAACAGCACTAATCCGATTTTTTTCAAATCCGATCCAGGCCACTTTCATATGTGGTCCTAAATCCGATATCTGATATTTTGCAATGCGACTTCAGTCTGAACAGCCAGGTCACATTTATCCGACCTATATGTCAATGAAATGTGACAAACATCGGTTGTGGGGGGGCTTTATTCTTTGCGTGTCATAAAATCTTGTATCATAAATGTGAATTTCTTTTTTTTTGGATTGTACTTTTGGAGATTCAAAATGACAATAAAAAAAATTATCAAAAAAAAAAAAAAAAAAAGGAAAGGAAAGGAAAGGCGACAACTGTCACAATTCTGCATTCCAGGAGGAGGAGCGGTGGGAAAAACATATTTACTTCTGTAAACACTGTGCATGTCTGCGTGGTCACGTATTACGTCAGGAAAAATTTCAAAAAGTGCTGATAGAATAGACTGTGTGCTTTCCACACATCTGAGCATGCTCAGTGCAGCCCCTGCTGCCTGTGGAATGGGGCAAAACACAGGCCTATATAAACAGACGGTTGGGCTTGTTTTACACCGTTTCCTTGTCGTTTTTTGTTTTTACTGTTGTTTGCAGTGCTGTTGTGATTTTCTTTTATTATTTTTACTGTGTTTTTATCCAGTAACTGCTCTTTCGAGTGCTTATGCAACATCACAGTGAATGTCACAACACTTATTTCCATCCACAGTTGCATTAATTTATCTCCAAAGGCTTGTATTGATGACAAGAGAGTCAGACTGTTGCATAAAGTCCTCTGCAGCACATCCCATAGATTCTAAATGAGGTAAAGGCCTGGACGTGGTCTCAAAACACAGTAATGTCCCGTCAGAGAGCAAACTTTAACTGACCGCCGTTCCAAAATTTATTTCAATATAAGTAGCTTCTGTTTTGGATAATCCCTTACGGTCCAACTAAAGCAAAAATGAATTTAAAAAGTAAAATGTGGCTCATTTAGCACCACTAATCTGTCAAACTGTCTCTAAAATGTCCCGTCAGACAGATTTCGAATACTGTGTTTTAACCCGTACATGTACTGACACAGGTTATATAGTATAAGATATGATGGATGCAGCGCTTCTTCACGGCCTGATCACAATCAAGAGTACCAGAAAGAGTGCACATATAGATAAAAAATAATAATGCTCTGTCAAAAAATCAGACAGGCCATTTTATTTGTCTGATATTTCTCTTTAAAGTCCAAAATATTTTTGTATTATGGTGTCTACTAAAAATTTGTCAGGCTTGTACCCCTGTCAAATCAGAAATTATTGGGTGTACGGACACTCCAGCCTAATTGCCTCCATATTTAATGCCTACAAAGATATACAAATGTTTCAGCACTCAGGATAATCATGCATTGTTTATTGCATAGATGTCGTGTCCAAAGCATGCTGAAAAATTCCATATATTGACAGAACAATAAAATTAAACCCACATATTTTGAATATGGTGTACAGACACTACTTGGTGTACGGACTCTACAAGATTGGAATGGAAATCTGCCTTACCACATGGTCGCATCTCTGTTAGATCTGTAACCTAAGTCTTCCTGGTACAGGAGGAAATAAACATTTGTGAACAAGTTATAACAATATATCTATAAGGCATATACGCCATATTATTGATGGAAGTATATTGGTGTACGGACACTACATGAATTTTGGTGAACAACGCACCATTGAAAACATGCGGTTCGATGTAAACATCTGTTTGACACATTGTTACCGAATTTTCTGCAGCTAGGGAGCATACCAACATCTGTCTAGTTGTGCATATTTAGTCCTAATAATACGGAAATAACAGGTTCCCATTCTATTATTACAATTAAAGGGCTGTAGAAGAAGGGTTTTCAGAACAAAATGGTTGATTGTCTTAATACTAAAAATAAGAATTGATTACACTGGGTTACAAAAGAATGTTTTTTGCAAGTTGTCTAGGTTTTTTCAACTGAATTAGGACCATTTTGCACCGCTAAATCCAAAAATTACATCTGTTTTTCTCAATCAGGTCAGGTTTTTTTTGCGAATTTGATTTTGAAAAATTGATCTTCTCACAAAATATAATAATTAATACCAAAATAAGATTGGTAAGCACACTTTATAAAACTTGTAACTTGATTCCTGTTAGGTACAATGGTGTATTCACCGCAGATGTAGCAGAATACGTCAGGCTTATTTTTGCAAGATCTTCTAGTCGAAGCCATTTCATTCACCTGTAATATTAAAAAAAAAACATTAATCATAAATTGGCAAAAGTAAAATCTTCAGAACTCGTTTATTGCAAGAAATATGAAAGGAATTTTGTATCATATGATGTGAAATGCCCATAAATGTAAGCAAAAATGTTAAAAAGCCAATATGTAGCATAGTTCAGAAAGTTGCCCTGATTGAGTAAAATTAATGTGATTTTTGGATTCAGCACACCAAAATTATCCTAAATCAGCTCAAAAACTGAAACAATAAATTTGTTGTTGACCAGTGTAATCAAACAGCTGTTCAACAAAAATTATCAATAAATGAAAAGCAATGTGATGTGTGTATTTTGTAATAAAAAAGACACAGGAGTTGAGTAGTAATCTTTTTGCAATACTGATTAAAAACTGATGCAAATATACTTGTACACCTTGATTGTGATCTGGCTGTTCAGTACCAGAAAACTCCAACTCAGAACAAATATGTATCCTTGCTTTGATTGTTGCCAAAGCCTGGGATCACCCCACGCCCCCCCACCCCCCAACCCCCTCTCCTCCAGCTGGTGTTCTGGCGACGGCTCTCAGGCCTCGGCTTAGCTGGACTTCCTCTGTCTTAAAAGGCTGACTGAATGACACTTCCAGGTAATTTCCTTTGTTAGCCAGTGTTCAGGAGCAGATAAACTCTACAAACAACCCACTGCTTTCACATAAACAGAAAGGGGAATTATCAGCTCACAATTCTGTGTCAATACTCACAGGTTTTGTATTTTTTACTCGAATCACTTACTGACAACAACAGAAATGGGACTACTTGTAAGGATAACAGTTTGTGTGATAATATTTTTAAAATGCACAGGTTTTCAGGGTCTTATTCTGTGTTAATATGTCCTTTTTCCGCATAAATGTGTATAAAATTACCATCTATCATGGAGATTCTTTCATGTGTTGGATCCAAAGACACCTCAGATCTGTGTCCCAAAGCAGGTCATTGAACTACCTTTTGGTTTACCTCTGACTATTCAGTATCACAGAGATGGTTTACGTTTTATAGTGGTGGATTGCTATCATAACATACCCTGCAAACCGAACCTGCAGGGAGAAAATGCATCAAAGCACGACCACCACATGAATGCATTTTTTAGGTTTTGTCAAGTACATGAAAGAGTTCCCAGGAATGTTGAACCTGCTTCTTGGTCCAGACTGGTGAATTTGTAATAGTTCAACTATGCTGGAGTCAGTGGCAGCTGGTGAAATGATTTTTTGTTGGGGTGCGGTATGCAGGCTGGGTTTTGGATGCACTATAACCACAAATTTAGACTGAATTTTTTAAATACTTTTAAGAATGTTTATTTCTACCTGCTTTTTCTTTTGCACTGGTGTGTTGCTGTATACTGTTAAATTTCCCCATGGTGGGAACAATAAAGTCTCTTATCTTATCTCATCTCATCTCATCTCATCTCATCTCATCTCATCTCATCTCATCTCATCACTAGGATACACCAAAGCACATGCAATACTATTTTAAACTAGAAGCACTCGGAGAGCGCAGACCTCCGCCAAGGCTGATCAGTGGCCCCCCCCGTGGGCCCCCCCACGCCAAGGAGGTTATGTTTTTGCCAGGGTTTGTTTGTCTGTCTGTCTGTTTGTCTGTCCGTTAGTGTGCAACATAACTCAAAAAGTTAAGGACAGATTTTGATGAAATTTGCAGGGTTTGTTGGAAATGGGCCCCCGCGTGCCCCCACCCCCACCCCCGATCACCACCAAAATTTAATCATTTCTTCCTTATCCCATTTCCAACAAACCCTGAAAATTTCATCAAAATCTGTCCATAACTTTTTGAGTTATGTTGCACACTAACGGACAGACAAACAGACAGACAAACAAACAAACAAACCCTGGCAAAAACATAACCTCCTTGGCAGAGGTAACTAAAATCAAAATCAAAATACACAGTATGTGTTTTCAGTTATTTATCTTTTATATGAAAATTTCACTTCAAATGAGCAGTTTTGTGTCTAAAATTCTTTAGTGTAAGCTGTAAAATGCACAGATAGATAGATAGATAGATAGATAGATAGATAGATAGATAGATAGATAGATAGATAGATAGATAGATAGATAGATAGATAGATAGATAGATAGATAGATAGATAGATAGATAGATAGATAGATAGATAACAGTGAAACCAATGTTTATCGGCAGCAAAATTAAGGAAACGAAGCTTTGATTTACGAAAATTGTAATCACTCTTTTAATCAATTGAAGTGGATTAATTGATTCAATTGAAAGTGGATAATTGATACTTTATTAATCCCGAGGGAAATTCAAGTGAACAAATGCCTGAAATAAGGAAATTTGTGGGTTAATAACAACAATAATAATAATAATAATAATAATAATAATAATAATGATAAATTTTATTTATAGGTGCCTTTCAGGACACTCAAGGTCACCATACAGAGTTGTTCAAATAAATAAAACACAATTAAAATTACCCACATACATATATAAAACAAATAGGTACATAAAATGGCAGAATTTGAGTTACAGAATTATGGGATAGAGTAGGCCTGTCTGAATAAATAAGTTTTAAAGTAGGATTTGAAGGTGGTAACAGAATCTGAACAATATGCTTTTGTGGATTTAAGATGATGATTTAAATTCAATACCTCATAAATGTAAGAATAATTTAAGCACAGTAATAGATTTGTAGCTAAATGCTTAAACAGACTTTTGCATAGATTTATTTTCATGGTCTTGATCTCAGATTGGTAAAAACAGGACATATCTAAGATATTTTCCAGAAACTCTTCCTGAAGCTGATCCCTGGGTGAAACCTGAACAAACTGTGGTAATAAGGATTACAACATGTTCAAATAAATGGATCTGCACAGTCAATTTGCAAATATTCTGTAAATATACCAAAAAGGGAAACGTACCCTTTCTGAATGTTTGATTTCTATTGTACTGGAAAATGATGGTAAGGCTTTAGAACCATGTTAACACAGATACACACCTGAAATACAAGAGCAAAAACCTCCATTGTTTGTGTGAGTTGTGTTTGTGCTGCAGCTTGTTCTGATGTTTGGGTCAACCTGTGAACCTGCACCTCCACCTGGATCTGCAGACGTTGCTTTTACTGCCTTTCATTAACCACAGCCTGTCAGTAGTGGATCAAAGAGGCTGGCTGTTTGTGTGCTTGTGTGAGCATGATTTTTTTTTTCCTTTTTTTGTTTACACTGGGAAAAAAATCTAAATCTTATCGAGTGTATTGTTCTCAATTCTAGTCAAAATATCTCATCACACTTAAAATAAGACATAATTACCTCAAGAGTAACTTTTCAGTGAGATATAAGAACTTATTTTTAGACAATAGATCTTGAAAAACGTATTTCAAGAAATCTTTCCAAGATAATTTTCACTTGTTCCATTGGCAGATTTTTTTTTCTTTTTTATTTTTTGCTTGAATTAAGCAAAAAAAAAAAAAAAATCTTGATTCATTGATTAATTGATTTGAATTAAAAAAAAAAAAAATTCTGATTACAATTTTCCTGAATCAGAGTTTCATTTCCTTAATTTCGCTGCCACTAAACATTGGTTCCACTGTTATGTTTCTCACGGACATTTATTGTGATGCACATGATACCAGGATCAACACAACATGGAGATGAGGACAAAAAGGCCAAAAATGTCTATATGCTCATTCTTCTACATTGGAACCATCACTTATTTCTTTAAATTTTAAGCTTTTACACAAACATTAAAAAGTTGTATATTAGTTCCATCTTAAATTAACCATAACTGCAGTTGCTTGTTGGGAAACATGTTTAATTCAATAAATAGAAGTCAGATTCTACCTGTAAATCACTCAGTAAAGTCTTGTATCGGTCTCAGAATCTGAGCCCAACAACAGACTAATGAGACCGAAATGAAACCAATGATAAAACTGATGTAGATTTTTAGAGAAGGTCAATCTATGGGATGCTGGGCTTTTAGGAACAGCATCTAGTGGACATCAGTGGTGTTATGGAGAGACACAGCTCTCCATTATTTCATTCAATTTCATTCAATTTAATGATTATATGACTAGGCTAAAAAAAAAAAAAAAAAAAAAAGTGAAACAGACATGTCTGAAAATGACAAACAACTTGTCCTTTATGCCAGAACTAGCTGAAACAACAACCACAAAAAGTATAAAAGTAAAAGGATATATGAAAAATATCTATATAGAAATAACAACAATAACAACAGTATAAAAGTATTTATAAAAGTATATTAAGCAACTATAAAAGTAAAAGGAATATAAAAAAATCTATATAGAAATAACAACATAATAACAACAGTATAGAAGTATATATAAAAACACTTATAGATATAAACAACAACAAACAAGTCAAATGAATCTACAAACAATGCATTCACTGCAGTCTTCAACACATTTGGATCCAACTTACTGACAGCTTCAGATGGAACTAACAAACAACTGTGTGTTGATCCTGGCGTCACATGCATCACAATAAGCGTCCGTGTGAAACACAACAGTGGAACCAATGTTTAGCGACAGCAAAATTAAGACAAGAAAAGCACTCGGAGAGCGCAGACCTCTGCCAAGACAGATCTGCCCCCCCCCCCCCCCCCCCGTCATCACCAAAATTTAATTATTTCTTCCTTGTGCCATTATCAACATTTCCTGAAAAGTTCAGGAAAATCCATCCATAACTTTTTGAGTTATCTTGCTAACAAACAAACATGCATGCACACAAAGTAAAGTGATCACAATAAGGTAAAAATGAAACTTCAGTTCAGGAAAATTGTAACCAAATAATTTTTAAAATCGATTCGAGTCAATTAATTGATACATTTTTTCTGCTCTACTAAGTTGTATAAACACAAGTGACTTAAACTGGAATTAATTTTCTTGATAAATCCAGTGGTTGTTTATCCCATCATTGTAAAGTTAACTCTTGATACAAAGTCAATGATAAAAAAAAAAAGATAATTTTTTTTCTGCAAAGTTTTATGAAAAATCAGCTCATATTGACGAGTTTCAAGTAGAGGAGTTGAACCCACCATCAGAACCGCCCCCCCCCCAATCGTCTAGTCTGTGCTGATAGCTCTCACAGGAATCACCCTTGACAGCGTGGCATCCCTGGCAGCCTGCCCCCGCCCCTCCACCCCCCAGACGGACACCCCAGGCATGGGGCCTGTTTTGGGCGAGCTGTTATTGGCTTGCAAATACCTGGCACTCACACAGAGGGTAATATTGCAGCAAATAAAGACAGGAGAAACTCAAGCTCTAGGGTATGTGAAACTATTGTCAGGCTCAGACAATGGAAGACCAACATTGGCTAGAAAGGTGAAATTTGAGTCTCCAATCTGTCGCTTTATATGTTGATAAGAGACGGGCTCCGCTGGTGCTTAGCCAGAACAGAATACAGTAAACACAAACGTGGAGCCAGAGTAGGTCATTCAGAGTCTTCCCTGCCTTGGGGCTTAACATGACACGTAAGTACTACTACAAGGGGAGAAAGAAAAGACAAGGCTGCACACATTACAAACTGCCTCTATTCTCCACTCCCAGGCTAAATGTCAGAGCCATTCTTTCAGTACGGAGGGAAAGGGGTGGGGTGGAGGTGGGCTGTACAAAAGACTGCGGATTCTATGGTGATTTGTTGCATTTTCATTATAACTACTTTGATTGTGCCAGGGAGGTAATCATGGATCTAAACAGGACCTGAAAGTAACTGTTTTCCCAGTGTGTAACTTAAAACGCCCCCCCCCCCCACACCCCCCCACCCCGCCTCCCCCCTCTCTGACAAACGAAGCAGTGTTTTCTGCATGATAATCCCACCTGCTGACAAATCAAAGACAGTTTCAAACATATGCTTAGTGCCTTTAAAAGGAATCAATCCCCAACAACACGGGAGGACAACAGAGAGATTCAAAAGACATGTTAACACCATGAGTGTGCCCCACCCCCCCCACCCCCCTCCCTCCCCTCAATTGACATTTATCAAATAAGGTGGCACACTAAGGCTTGCGTTTACACTTAGACGGGTATTTAGAAAACCGATATTTCCTCCTCTCTGTTAAAAAAAACAAAAAAACTCATGCAGAACGTGGCTGTTTTTAGAAAATCTTTGTTTACCTACCTCGTATATCTACACGTCATGAGCATGCTAGGCCTGTAGATGGCAGTGTGAAGACAATGGAGTACCATTAACCATCAGAATCCTGAAAGAACCACAACAAAATGTTACTTCCATTATGAAACTGATGGAGATTAGTTTTCCTGCTTCCAAATCCAAACAAATCCGAGACATGCAACGCAAATGGATGAGCCAGTGACCATTTTTTATTTTATTTTTTTTTTTACCATTCACAAACTCCTTTTCTGACGTGTCTGAGCAAATGAAAAAGGGTTTGAAGTTTGGCTGAGTCGAACCGTGTTAGACCTGTAGTCGTTAACAGCCGCGGACTGTTTTTCAATCATATTCATGAAAACCACTGTGTACAGCAAGGTTATTATCGTTAACGAAAAACTAATGAAATAACGAAAACTAGCATTGTAAAAACGTTTTCGTTAACTGAAATAAATAAAAACTGTATTTAAAGAAAAAAAAAACATAACTAACTGAAACTGTATTGCGTGCTTACAAAACTAACTAAAACGGATCAAAATTATGGATAAAATTCCCTTTGTTTTCGTCTTTGTCAAAGTTGGATTGATACGAAAGCGATTTATTTCACTCTAGCAATTTTAGCTAGCGGCTCCATACGACACTTCATGGTCCGACACTTCTTGTCACTTGTCGTTTATAGTCGTCTTCTGGTCTCCACTCTACCTGGAAACATGGAGACTAAAGTTGGGAGAAAGCAGCAGAGTCCTGTCTGGGATTTATTTGAATACGACGGAGAAGAAGAGAAAAGACATTAAAAAAAAAACCTAAAACTAAACTAAAACTATATAACCATTTAGAAGAAAATGAAAACTAATAAAAACTAGCAAACCTGCTCTAAAAATGAATTAAACTAACTGAATTAGAGGGAAAAAAAGTCCAAACTAAATAAAACTAAACTACAGTATAATGAAAAATCCAAAACTATTATAACCTTGGTGTACATATGTAAATTATTTCTTCTTTTACCTTCTACTGAACTGGACAGAACAGATAAAGCACTGCTAAACTAAATATGAAGTATGAAGATGTGGAAACACTCATAAAGCCGTATTCTATATCAAGTAATTCAACAAAGATCTGTTAAGTAGATGTAGTGGTCGCTAATTAGCTAAGATGCTAACATTCGCTAGCACCAAACTTCCTTATTTTCTCATTTAATTCTTGTAACTTCATTTATCAGCTCCATCTTTTCCTCTAAACCAGTGGTTCCCAACCTTTTTTTGGTTCATGACCCCATTTTAACGTCACAAATTTCGGAGACATTATTTTTTGCTAGAATTTATTTGTTTTGATTATGTAAAAGTTTGCTATAACTGTGTTGCAAATAAACGTATATATTATTATGGATGGGGCAGTAAAGCCAGGTGTAGATTACTGCACAAAGTGAGAATTTGATTTTCCTTGGTCAGGATATGTACAGTCAGTCCAGCTTGGATTTACAAGGCTGACAATTAATACTGAACAAACAAGAACTCAAACTATGAATTATGAAAGAGCTGCAGCATCTGAAACTGACCACAATGAACATTTGACAGATAAACAGAACCACAGTGCTTTAGCTTCAGCTTCACAGTTTGTCATGTCTTTTATGGACTGGGATTGTCTCTGTCAACTCACCATATATTTTTTTTATAGGCAACTTTTTATTTTTATTTTTATCAATCACTAGAAATTTAAGGCAACCCCATTTGAATTCCAGGTGACCCCAAAATTGGAAAATACTGCTCTATACTGTATCATCACATGGGAAGTGGTAGAATATTTCCTTTGATATCTGTGACATCTCCATTTTTGCATTTCCCTCCATTTACACGCAGATAGACCGATAGACCGATAGATAGATAGATAGATAGATAGATAGATAGATAGATAGATAGATAGATAGATAGATAGATAGATAGATAGATAGATAGATAGATAGATAGATAGATAGATAGATAGATAGATAGATAGATAGATAGATAGATAGATAGATAGATACGGTCACTGCTCCACAGAAACAGTCATACCACATCAACAATAAATAAATAAATACATAAATAAATGCAGAGTATAAGTAGCTAAGAATGAGTTCACGTAGCTAAAATAAGTTAAAAATGGAGACTTGCTGAGATCTCCGCTTTGGTTGGAGTTTTTAGAAACTATCATTTTCAGTGTGTGTGCCTGTTGTTGTCACGCAAAAAATAGACATAAACGCAGGGGAAAATCTGTTTTTTTCCAGATATCTGTCTACATGTAAACGTAGTCTAAGAATGTACATGAGCCCTGAACCAGTGGGCTAGTAAAACAAAAAAAAAAAAAAAAAGTATAAATCTATCATCTGTCTTACACTTTTCTTTGTGTTTGCATCTATTTCTGAGTGCTGCATTTCATAAAGACATTATAGGACAAATATTCCAGGAGCCTTTGATTATAATTGTTATTTATATGACTTGAGTCTGTGGGTGGGTGTGGGTGAGGTGACTGTGATGACAGAAGTGGTTAATCTCCTTACGTTGAACTCCGTCATTAGCAGAACTTGAAAAACCTCACACTTAGATTTGATTAAGTGAAGGCCACTCTAGTTGTGTCTGTACTACGGTCATGTCATACTGAGAGGCAGCGGCTGAAGCATTAAGCACAGCTAACTTTCCATTCAACAGCAGACTGTTACATTCAGTCTTTACTGTTGGTGCATTACAGTCTGTTTCAGTCTGCGAATCTGTGAAAAAGATGCACGAAATATGCACCTGTGTATGTGTAGATAAAAGGTAAAAGCATGCAGCGACTACAGATTTTAGTCAATGATGTACGTCTGCAACGTTCACTGACTTATTACAAGGAATAAACTGAGATAGATAGATAGATAGATAGATAGATAGATAGATAGATAGATAGATAGATAGATAGATAGATAGATAGATAGATAGATAGATAGATAGATAGATAGATAGATAGATAGATAGATAGATAGATAGATAGATAGATTTTTTATTGACTGTACAATGAAATTTAGTTGACAGCAATCCCTGTCACAACACATAAAAGTATAAATACAAACAAAATGGACTTAAAGTATAAAAATATGAGATAAGTAAAGTTAAAATAGCAATATTACGAACAATACGGAAATTTCCCAAGAAAGGTTTTTTAGGATAAAATACTACAAGAAGAATACATTCTGTTGTAAATATGTATGTCATCTATATAGTTTTATTACATTTATTAATATTTTATATCGTTTTTTGCACTATCTTCAAGCATGGACACTTTTTCTTGCATTTTATTCTCTTGCTGCCTTGAGCATTGAATTTCCCCATTGTGGGATCAATAAAATCTAATCAAATCTAATCTAATCCAGTATAATCAAATCGAATCCTGTCTAATCTAATCTAATCTAATCTAATCTAGTCTAGTCTAATCTAATCTAATCTAATCTAATCTAATCTAATCTAATCTAAGAAACTAGAAAAGTTTTATACCAGATAATAGTAGTTATGATAATAAAGAACTTAATATTTGCTCCAGTGGATGGAAATTCAGTGAATATTAAAACTGAGGTAAAATTTGTGATGCATTTGATTGAAACCACCTGGTGCCACTGTACAAAAACATCATTAATAACCAAAAAAGCAGATTTAGTTTTTAAGAACAGAGCTGAATGGATATTATTTTTTGTCATATGTCAAATTCGAACGCATACGGTGCATTCCCTGGTGACCTCAGCAGGCCTGTAGAAGAAAGGCTCCGCTCGGTCCTGGTTGCATGTCATACTTTGTACATGATCACAACAAATAGAACGTGCACAAAGAGACGGGAGCGAGGGAGGGGACATTTGAACTGAGACGGGGCCTGTCATGCGATTGGACTGGGTCCATTTCAGCCAGATAACAATGCCAGATCAGGAGACATTTTGCCTGTCAGGCCACTTAGGCTGAGCAGACAAAGAGGTGAAACAAATCCTGCAGAGGCTACAAAGCTGCAATACCTCACAGGCTAGACAGGCTCAGCCTCCTCCCTCTGCTCACTGCTGGGAGCCGCCACTCCATTAAATAGCTGCCGTTAATTATACCTGGATTGTGAGACGTTCGGGCCCCGTGGTTAGCAGCTATCCATCAACCCTACCCCTGAAACACCCCCATCCCTTACCCTTCCTCTATACCCCCCCCATACACACACATACACATACACACACATTATTCAAAGGCTGGGTTGAGCTCGGTGGACAGGCTGTATGCTGGACAAAACAACGAAAGCTGTGCATTGGAGTGTGAGTACATGTGCTGAACAGAAATAGGTATTCAGATGTAGATGTTGGAGAAAAAACAATACGTATCTGACAGTCACAGAGCAGGATGAACATGAATAATCATGAAGACCAGAGACATTCAGAAGAACGGTGTCCTACAGGTTCTATACAGATGAATTTAAAAGATGAAAACCCAAACGGAAACAAAAAACCTGTTAGTTACACATTTATTATCAGTACACATGGGCTAAAGATAATAAATAATAAATGATGAATAATAATAAATAATAATGTCATTTTGCATCATCATACTGAACATTAGTTTATTTTTGCACCTTACAGTTAAATTATACAGGTGTTTATCTATCTATCTATCTATCTATCTATCTATCTATCTATCTATCTATCTATCTATCTATCTATCTATCTATCTATCTATCTATCTATCTATCTATCTATCTATCTATCTATCTATCTATCTATCTATCTATCGTCAAATTAATAATTTCCACCAGGATCACACACGTTCAGAAGAATGGTATCGTACAGGTTTCTATAAAGGTGAATTCAAAAGATGAAACACAAACTGAAACAAAACCCTATTAGTTATAAGAACTCCAGTCATGTAAAGATTCAAATTACACATTTACTATTGGTACCTGTGGACTTATAGATAATAAATAAATAAATAAATAATGAATAATAATAAACAATAATGTCATTTTGCATCATCGTCATACCAAAATGTGTTTATTTTTGCAGCTTACAGTTAAATTATATAGGTTTTTATCTATCTATCTATCTATCTATCTATCTATCTATCTATCTATCTATCTATCTATCTATCTATCTATCTATCTATCTATCTATCTATCTATCTATCTAATGACCCGATATACAGAAATCTCCATGGGTGCTTCAATGAAAGTGTCATCGAATTAATAATTTCCACTTAATTTAGTATCTGCTTGAAAGCAAAAACACAAATTTCAGCGTGAGTACATGTGTTGAGCAGAAAAAAGTATTTGTATGTAGGTGTTATATAAAAAACAGTATGTATCTGACAGTCACAGAGCAGGATGAACACGAATATTCATGAAGACCAGAGACATTCAGGAGAATGGTGTCGTACAGGTTCTACACAGTTGAATTCAAAACTGAAACAAAAACCCTATTAATCACACTTTTCTTTTTTTCTTTTGTTCAGACAAGTTGGTTTTTTTTTTTTATATATATATATAGTTTTTAGACATTTCCTGCTTGACAGTTTGGACTGTGACTCCAGTTTTCCGCAGAAGCGAAACTGTCAAGCAGGAAACATCTAAAAACTATACCTTGTCTGAACAAAAGAAAAAAAGAAAAGTATGATTACATAAACAGAGGACAAAAGATCATTAGCCTTAAAATCTATCTATCTATCTATCTATCTATCTATCTATCTATCTATCTATCTATCTATCTATCTATCTATCTATCTATCTATCTATCTATCTATCTATCTAGTGTGTTTCAGTATATATTTACAGTATCATTGTTTTTTTTTATCCACTTTTTTTATCCATTCTTTTTGCACTTCTTTTTGAATCTGCTGCTCAACACAACAGAGCAGCTAAACTGATTTCCATTGTTCCCGTAACAACGATAATATATCACACACGGATATATTACAAGTGCTGTTACTTGGGTGTAAAATTAAGATATTATTATGAGTCCCTGTATCCTTAAGGCTCCACTCATTACAAAGAATAGAAATAGGAGGGATAAAAGCAATACCTTTTATTCCCTAGCATTCAGTGTTAGCCGGCACTTTCCTGATTGAGGGAGGGCTTTTTTTTTTTTAATTAATTTCAGGCTTGATGGAATGACTGGGGCTTATTCCTCTGGCACAGGTCTGACACACCAGCCCTTTAAGCCTCAAACTCATTGCCATAATGTGTTCAGAGGAAAACCCTGCGGAGAGGAGGAACCAGCAGGCCTTCGATCTTATCACTGCCACGGCCACTCCTGCCTGATTTAGACTCCAGTAAGGCGACACCGACGCTTTGGAGATGAGGCTGTGGGTGTCTATGTTTTGTCATTGATTAATATGCAAAGTGTCAGTTGATCTATACATATGAACACAGAGACACACACTTGAGTATGGAGCGACCGAGTCTGGCAACATTTCATTTCGAGCTGTAAAATACTGATGTGAGCAAAATCTGCAAAAAAAAAAAAAAAAGAAAAAAAGAAAAAAGGCCCATGTGGATTCAAGAAAACTACCCTTTTTTTCAATTTCTACAGCAGGGAATCAGTGCGATACACTTTTGACAAATGAGCATCACTGTTTTCTAAAGTGTTAAAAAGTACATCCATCATCCTCTAAACCTGGGATGTCTCATCAAACTTATTTTCTTCAAGGGGCCACATTCAACCCAGTTTGATGTCAAGTGGGCCAGACCAGTAAATTAACACAATAACCCATAAATAATGACAACTCCAGAATAATCGCTTTGTTTTAGTATTGAATTATGAAAATATTTACATTTACAAGCTATCCTTTCACAAAAAACACAGGAATAACCTGAAAAAACTCTAATTTCATAAGAAAAATAAGTGCAATTACCTACACTAAAACTAACTGGAACTGGAACTAAAATTAGAAAAAATTCTACAATATTATGTCTATTTTCTTCAAGGGGCCGCATTCAACCCAGTTTGATTTCAAGTGGGTCAGACCAGTAAAATAACACAATAACCCATAAATAATGACAACTCCAGAATAATTGCTTTGTTTTAGTACAAAAATACCCATTGAATTAGGAAAATATTTACATTTACAAGCTATCCTTTCACAAAAAAGACGGGAATAACCTGAAAAAACTCAAATTTCATAAGAAAAATATGTGAAATTTTAACAACATTATGCCTCAGCTTATCAGTTACACACAATTTTACTCAAACATTCAGTAACAGTCATAATATTGTAAAAATTTTGAAGTTTAGAACTAAAATAAGAACAATTTCTACAATTTTATGTTTCAGCTTATTATCTAACTGGAGCGTTCTAGATGTGGTAGTTTTTTATGCTGTTGTGTATTCGTGCATGCTGTACCGCATTTGTCTAGCAGTCACCGCCAAAGCGTTCCGACCATAGCAACGTGATTGTAAGGCTGTTGTATTCCAGAATTACTAATATCTCCCAAAATGTTGGTCCTATCAACTTGCCGTTTTCACTAGTCTGTTCCTTGACCAAAAATACATAAGTATGCAAAACTGCAGCAGTCAGCTGTTTCCAGATTTTGTATGAATCCCCCCCCCCCCCCCCCCCCACACACACACACACAGAGGCCAATTGGCTTTTATAATATAAATGCACAAAACATTTAATAACAGGCAGAATATTGTTAAAATTGTGCTTAATTTTCAGGTCGTTCATATTTGTTTGGGTAATTCACATTTAATTGTTAAAGGACAGTTTATAAATGTACATATTTACCTCCGCCAAGGAGGTTATGTTTTTGCCAGGGTTTGTTTGTTTGTTTATTTGTCTGTCCGTTAGTGTGCAACATAACTCAAAAAGTTATGGACAGATTTGGATGAAATTTTCAGGGTTTGTTGGAAATGGGATAAGGAAGAAATGATTAGATTTTGGTGGTGATCGGGGGTGGGGGGGGCCCACGGGGGGCACCACTGATCAGCCTTGGCGGAGGTCTGCGCTCTCCGAGTGCTTCTAGTTTCATATTGGGATTGTTTATAGCTTATTATGTTATTATTTTACTTAAGATCATATTGGTCTGTATGTGGAACCTGATCTAAAACCCCTTCAGTATCCTTAAATGTTAATATCTTCAGTGTAATTTTTGTGCTTCCCACATTCATCATGTGGGCCGGATTGGACCCTCTGGGGGGCCGGTTTTGGCCCACAGGCCACATGTTTGACATCCCTGTTCTAGTGCTTATATCTGTGTTTTTGTCTGTTAATGGAGTCACATTTGACCACACAGATTTATGAATGGACTTACTGACTGACTGAAACATAAATACTAGAAACATAATCATGTTTATTACCATGTAAGTACTAGGAATTTGTTTCAGTGGTTTGGTGCATACGTAGAACATGGAGTAGGTAAGAAGCATGCAGTTAAAAATAAAATACAATAAAATAAAATAAAATAAGAAGTAAGATAGAGTTATATGGTCTATCCAATTTTGTCAAAATATACAATATACAATGTGGAACTACGTATGCTACAAAATAAACTTATTCCCTCACATGCATATGAGCT
This sequence comes from Sphaeramia orbicularis, assembly GCF_902148855.1. Taxonomy (NCBI): domain Eukaryota; kingdom Metazoa; phylum Chordata; class Actinopteri; order Kurtiformes; family Apogonidae; genus Sphaeramia; species Sphaeramia orbicularis. Next base: position 9,846,947 of record NC_043965.1, read on the forward strand.
CTTTCTGACATGTTTATATTATGATAATAGTGATTATGACGATGAAGAACTTAATATTTGCCAATCACCAGTGAATGGAAATTCAGTCAAATATTAAAATTGAGTTCAAATTTGTCATACATTTGATAGAAAACCACCCGGTGCTGCTGTACAAAAATATCTTTAATAATCAAAAAGCAGATTTGGTTTTTAAGATTAAGGTTTAATGGATATTATATTTTGTCTAAAAGGAATCCAAAATATGTCAAATTCTATCAGATGTAAAGGCCTTTGAGTCATTCTGATCAAGAAAAATGACCAAGAATCAAACAGTTTAGTATGATTTCAAATAAAATGTATAAAAACATGATCAGTTTTCTGTATATGGAACAGTTCAGGTGACAATAATCAATTTCTCACATCGTATTAAACATTTCTTTGGAAATGACTCTTTGATTCAGTGATTCACCATGGAGCTTTTTACTTTTTTTTTTCCATCTATAAGAACAATGGCATGTTCTTTGAGTATCTGAGTCACATTTGGTGTGTAAAAACACTGTTAATGCTGTGATAAGATACCGGCCTGTACTGTGCATCAGCAGCCTTTTATGAAAAGCTGGAGGGAATAAAGTATTAATATGAAGCAGAAGCTCCTTTAAAGAAAAAAAAATGTGATGATAAAAAAAAGACAGACAGTCGTGGATGACAGAAATGGGGAGAAAACACTATAAATATGCATTCCATTACATTTGGGAGAATTTAATTCAGGGCAAATAATTTGAGAGATGAGCTGCTGCTGGAACGATGGTCTTAATGGACAGGTGTCCACTTAAAATCTCTGGCAAAGCTAAGACTAATGGATTGCTTTATATGCAGCACATTCAGAGAATGGAAAAGGGATTGGGAGAGCTTAAGCGCCTGAAGCACCCTGCATGCACAGATTCCTGCATAAATACGCAGCTCTAATTTCCACAACTCATGCATTTGCCAGATGTAACCTTTTTCCAGTTCTGTATTTCAAAACAATGAAAATTAACCTGACTGTCACATGGTTCAAAGAAAAATACAGACAGCGTTGACAGGAGATGACCAGCACATGTCCATTTGGCCTGGCTCTTATTCTGTACACCTAGTGTGTGTGGAGTCACAGAGCAGGTTTGATTCAGGTTGATTTGGTTTCTTTTTTGTTCTTTTTTGGGAGGTAGACACACCTGAAGATTCACAACTGTAACTAGATTCTCTTATTGTTCTGTTGCTTCATGGAAATTCAATCAATTCAATCGTGTCATAAACGGCTCAATATTTCACAGTAACATTTACCATCATCCAAGTCCTTACCCTTTAACAGGCAAGTGACTATTTTTGGTAATTTCCAAATACATTACAAGACAGTGACATCAGCAGTTCCAGTGAGGATAGTAAGTCAATAATCTCAGGTCCAATGTGGTCTACAGGGTCTGTAAGGTCCACCTCTGCATGAACAGTGAGTGGACCTGTACACTGTGGGTAACTTCTAATGAAGTGTTCATGTTCTTGTGGAAGTAGTGTTGTAATTTTAGTTATTCTCAACCCTATAACGCCAAACATGTCATATTTGATACATGAGTTTTGAAGGGGCCACATTTAGTCAAATTTGATCTGAAGTGGGCCGGACCAGTAAAATAATAACATACTAATATACAGACAATGTCAACTCCAAACTTTTCTCCATGTTTTAGAGTGAAAAAAGTAAAATTACATTATAAAAACGTTTACATCTACGAACTATCCTTTAAAGCAATGTGAATAACAGAAACAAACTGACACTTCTTAGGAAAAATAAGTGCAATTTTAACAGTGTTATGCTTGAGTTTAACATTTACACATGTACTTTATAACTTACTAATCACAGTGGATCAACAAATCCACAAAACATTTAGTAACAGGTAGAATATTGGTAAAATTGCACTCCTTAAGACATTTCAGGTTCATATTTGTTCAGGTTATTCTTTTTTTATGTGAAATGATAGCTTGTTTTAGTAGAAATACAGTAAAATTACATAAAAATGTTTACATTTACAAAGAGAAAATTTTTGAGTTGTCATTATTTATAGGTTATTATAATTGTATTTTACTGGTTCTGACCCATTTGAGATTGAATTGGTCTGAATGTGGAACCTGAACAAACATCTTTAGTGTAATTTTTACATTTCACAAATTTATCCCACGGGCCGGAATGGACCCTTTGGTGGGCTGGATTTGGCCCCTGGGCCGCATGTTTGACACCCCTGCTCTACATGATCAGTGTGATTTTTTTTTTTTTTTTAAAACCTGATGTATACAATTAGATACGTGCAATAATAAATGAATGAATGGTTTATTTTTGGTTTGTACAGTAATCACCACACACAGTACAACAATCACAATAAACTCTAAAACCAAATATAAAGGAATAGGCCAGAAGCAGAAGTTTATTTTTTGCCTATCCTTTTCACCTGACACACCGCTTACATTCATTTAAATGGGTGCATCATCGAGCACAGTCATTATAACAAAAGAATCAATAACAAAACAAAAACACATCTACCATCTCCACTTAATATTCCTGAATGATCTTATATTTAACACTTCCACTAGGGGGGAGGAATTCATACACCAGAGGCCTTTCCAGTGACACTATAAGACTGTCATTAATGAGGAAGGAGGAAGAACTCTGACAATTCTGAAAAGGAATTACCAATTTGTGAAACATGTTTGTGTAATATTTTGTTTTTGTTTGTTCAAAAATAATATTTGAGCATTGAGACCCGATGTATCAAATAGGGTACAAAATTGAAACTCATACATGGAAATTGACATTTGAAAAAAAAAATTTTTTTTTTTGGTTGTTCAGAAGGACCAATAAAGGCTCCAGTTTCAAAGAAATGGAATTTTCTTTCAATGATTTAATGGTTCAGACTTTACAGGGTTAAACTGGTTTTCAACTATTTTATGTTGTTTTAATTGTATGTAAGTTTAAAATTCTGTTTATTCTTTTGTATGTGCCTCTTGGTCAGGTCTCCCTCAAAGAAGAGATTTTATCTGAAGGGACTTCCCGGGTAACGCTTTATTGGGCAAGTGACTATTTATGGTCATTTCCACATGCATTACAAGACAGGGACAACAACAGTTACAGTAAGAACAGTGAGTCAACAATCTCAGGTCCAATGTGGTCTACAGGGTCTGTAAGGTCCACCTCTGCATGAACAGTGAGTGGACCTGCTTTGTTAGGTACCATGAAGTAATGGTACTAATGTAAGGAATGATGTTCAAAGGGATCATGTGGATGTGGACAGGGGTCTGGATCTGCACTTATGTTGGTCTAATGTTCTAAAATACATGTTCCTTGCACCTTACTTGTGTTTTTCTTGTATTTTTTATATTAACTTCTTGTATTTTTTTTTTTTTTTTTGCCATTTCTCGTGTCATCTCACAATATTAAATTTAAAAAAATCATTGCATTTGTGATTTAATGGAAAAACCAACATTGTGCACTTCTGTTTTTTCCACATTTAGTAAATATCAGTAGAGTTTTGCGCATATGTCCTATGGTAAAGTGACTTATGAGTGCCCTATAAAGGGTTAACCTCCATTAACTCCACAGATGTTTTATTTTCACATTTCTGTTTGCTGGTTGCATAGTAATGAAGTAATAATACTTCATGACTGTACTCAAGTATGTTTTGGGAGAATTTGTTCTTTACTGAGTATTTTTTCATCTGTTTACTTCCACTTTTACTTCACTACATTTCCTAACTCAATTGCATACTTCTACTCTCATGCATTTTCTATGCACAATATTGCTACTCGTTACAAAAAATAAATCAAGTTTTCACCGCTGAGATAACCGGTGACTGCAACAAAGTCTGGAAGCTCGTTAGTCATTGGGCCTAATGGCGTAATGATCCACACTCAACCTGTTGGCGATCTGTTGACGTGAGTAGCAGTGTAATATTCCAAATTCTAACTTCCGTTGGTTGTTATTAACATTTACTTGTACTTTCACTTTCATTACTTGAGTACATTTAATTGTAGATTACTTGATATACGTAGGTACAGTAAATACTAGATGCTTAAAGACTTTAACTTAAGTAACATTTCAGTTGGTGACTCCAACTTCTACCAAAGTCACTGTTCAGTAGGGTACCTGTACTTCTACTCAAGTGGGATTTTGCAGTACATTATTCAACACTGGTTGGTTGGTTTGTCAAAATGGCAATTTTCATGAAACTTGGTGGATCGGGTATGGGCCATAGATGAAACTATTACATTTAGGAGCAGATGATGACACATTATGGAGCCTACAAATCTACCAATGACCAGGAAAATCCAAAATAAGGCCGTTCTTACTTCTGTGTTTTCATATACTGTCATATGGACAGGGATGGGAATCAATAAGAATTGAATGATTCCGACTCCATTATCGATTTTGTTTATCGATCCGATTCTCTTATCGATTTTCATTGGGTGAGGGAATAAAAGAGTACAAACAGGTGTGTTTGCATTTACTGTCTTTTATATTTCCATCTCTGCACAGAAAATATAACATATACAGTATGTACAAATAATAACAGATGATGCCGGGCCCGGTGGGGGGGGCGTACAGTGAAAGTGAAACTAAAGACGCTTTACTAATTCCTCTATTGCTGCATTTCTACCACGTGGAACTGGTTCAACTCTGCCTGTCTCCCGTTGTTGTGCACCTCATTTCCTTTCCCCTACCTTCGGAAACTTGTATTTGAGGGGCTACGATGTTTGTTGCCCGCACCAGAACCGGAACTGGGCCCAGATGACGGCCTGGTGTTCACTCTGCTGCTACATTCACAAGCGCTGCTGAGTATCAAATGATTCACATCCTGTGGACAAATGTTTGAGCATATTGCAGGGATTCCACCCTTTTGAAGAAATGGAAGCTTTGCCAGTGTTCCAGTGGACCTGGTGTCGCCTTTTTAGACCGTTTGTGCCTCAACGTCATGTTGGCTACATTCTGACCAAAACAATGCAACGTAAGCGTGACGTCATTGCGCATGCGCAACGAAGGTGGAATCGATAGGCAGAATCGTTAAGCAGGCAGGCAAACGATTCCAAGGAATCGAGCTACTGGGAACCGGTTCTCAAAAAGAACTGGTTTTCGATTCCCATCCCTACATATGGAGTCAGTTTTCAATGACCAGTGTACCTGTAGATACCAGAAGGAGGTCAGTGTGAGTCCTTCCACATCAGCTGATATTGGCCTGATGATGTTATTGAGTTGGTAAAAACGTTGCAGATTTAAACCCCCCCCCCCATCTGTATTATGCCTATACCTAACCACTGTCTAAAAGGCCTTTTGGATAACCCTGTGCATCAAAAACTGGTGCTCTGTTATCCAACTACAGTAACCTCCAAACAGGTGCTGTCACAGATGAAGATCAAACACTGCTGTGAGATGGCAACAGATTGACAGCAGTGATGATGATGATGATGATGATGATAGTCTCCATGAAGCATCACTTTACACATTTACAGGTAAGAGAAAACGAGAAAACCAAGCAAATGTAGACTAGCCTGTAAGTTATAATTTTCTAAACACTAAAGTTGTTCGGTCATTAAATGTAGTTTGAAGCTTTTTTCAGGTGACAATGTAATTGTCGAAATTACAAGTTTGTGGCTGATTTAACAAGAGATCATTTTTCCAGAGTGGGAACAGCTTTAACTCAGCAAATGCTTTTGAAACACGCCACTGGCTAAACGGTATATTTTGTGTACTGAACCAACAGCGGTAGTATTTTGAAAATTACAATTTGCAGTTGATTTCTTTTCTTAGAATGAGGATGATAAAAACATTGCTGTAATCCACAGTAATGAGAAGAAATGAACACAAACTGCAGCTGGCATGAAAATACATCACCTCTGTAAAACACTACATGCTTTATAAAGTGTTAGTTTCATCTACACAAATGAAATAACAAATCAAGGCCCAATCCTAATCCACCCCTTGGCCCCTCCCCCTCCATTTTGCGCGTTCACGTGAAGGGGAAGGGTGTCCCGATTCTCGATGAGTCGGAGGGGAAGAGCTAAGGGCTAATTCGCATTGTTTTGGTCAAACTGTGGAAAACAAGATGCGTAAACGATCATTAATCAATACTTTATAGACAGTAACACATTGATCAAACACATTCTGAATGACCTACGTAGAAGAAGAACATTGGACAGATCACAGATACTCCTATGGAAAATTATAGTCTTCTAAACCTGTTTCTCATAAAAAAATAAAAATAAAAAATAAAAAAAAGAGAGGGGGAAAAAGTGTATGTAGGATGTAGGTTTGTATATGTGTGCATGTGTAGACATGTATGCGTATTAGTCTAATCGCATATGCATTTGTTATTATAAACATATGTGTTGGTGCATATTTATATGTGTAAGTGTATTTACAGATATTTTAATTTATTCACCATTGTAAACATGGGTGGGTGAGTGGGTGTATATATGGGTGGGGAAATATGTATACAGGTATAGAGGGGTATGTCTTTGTGTTTTGTAATGCTTTGTAAAATCTCCTTCAATTAAATAAAGGTTATAAATTAAAAAAAAAAAAAAAAAAAAAAAAAGATGGGCTACGTCACAGGTGTCAAACACGCGGTCCGGGGGCCGAATTCGGGCCGCCAAAGGGTCCAGTCTGGCCCTTGGGATGAATATGTGGAATGCAAAAATTACACTAAGATTGTGTTCAGGTTCCACATTCAGACCAATTCAATCTCCAGTGGGCAGGACCAGTCAAATACGTATCATAATAATATAGAAATAATGATAATTCCAAATTTTTTTCTTTGTAAATGTAAATATTCTCATGTATTTACACTAAAACAAAGTATAATTTCACAAAAAATGTGAATAACCTGAACAACTATGAACAACCTGAAATGTCTTAAGAGAAATAAGTACAATTTTAACAAGATTCCGTCTGTTATTAAATGTTTTGTGTGTTTGTAGATCCACTGTGATCTGTAAGTTATAATGTACATGTGGAAATGATAAACTGAGGCAGAATATTCTTAAAATGACACTTATTTTTTTCCAGTTTGTTCATGTTCTTCACATCTTTTGAAAGGATAGTTTGTAGATGTAAACCTTTTCATAATGTAAATTTACCTTTTTCGCTCTAAAACAGAGAAAAGTTTGGAGTTGACATTATTTACAGGGTGGGGAAGCAAAATTTACAATGAACATTTAGTTGTTTTTTCTCAGCAGGCACTACGTCAATTGTTTTGAAACCAAACATATATTGATGTCATAATCATACCTAACACTATTATCCATACCTTTTCACAAACTTTTGCCCATATGAGTAATCAGGAAAGCAAACGTCAAAGAGTGTGTGATTTGCGGAATGCACTCGTCACACCAAAAGAGATTTCAAAAATACAGTCTACTCTTGTTAAACCGCCCGCCGTTATACCGCCATTTCCGCCTATCGCCATCCGCCAGCCCAGTTCCATACACAAACAACACTTATACCATTGATTTCCCGACCATTATACCGCCAGCGTGATTGCCATCGAGTACACAGAAATTTTAACAGTGCACTGAAACAAACGCGCCAGACGCTGATCGCGACAAGCTACGAGTAGGTCTACGGAACGGCCACCATTCATTTATCGCAGAACACTCAGTAGGTCAGGATGTCGGGAAGAAGACGTGGGATTAAGCCAAAGCCTCAAGATGATGGGGTGTCATTTCCCGACACGGTATAATAATGCTTAAAATGTTTCCCCACTTTAAATGATCCCTTACAACATAACAGAATCAAGATTTATTTAGAAACGCAATTAGAACGGGATAACGGAGGCAGCATAGACATCATATAGTAAAGACATGCACATTATGGACGCAACCTGTTGTAACGCCATTTTCGCTATACCGCCAATTTGGCTGTGAACGGAAGTTGGCAGTATAACGAGAGTAGACTGTAGTTGGAGTGTCCATAAAGACTGTTTATAATGGAAAGAAGAGAATGACTATGAGCAAAACTATTAGGAGAAAGTCTGGAAGATACTATTAAAGAAGAATGGGAGAAGTTGTCACCCGAATGTTTGAGGAACACTTGCACAAGTTTCAGGAAGTGTGTGAAGGCAGTTATTAAGAAAGAAGAAGGACACATAGAATAAAAACATTTTCTATTATGTAAATTTTCTTGTGGCAAATAAATTCTCATGACTTTCAATAAACTAATTGGTCATACACTGTCTTTCAATCCCTGCCTCAAAATATTGTAAATTTTGCTTCCCCACACTGTATATATTATTATGCTATTATTTTACTGGTTCGGCCCATTGCAGATCAAATTTAGCTGAGTGTGGCCCATGAACTAAATGAGTTTGACACCCCTGGGCTAAGGGGTAGGGCTGTTTGGCCCCCGAAATGGAGATTTTTCAGGACACATATCACTACAAAGAGGGGTATGAGAAATCTTTGATCATTCTGTTCGAATCATCGGCAAGATGGAGGTAAACACAGAAACAAAGTGCAGCAGTGTGATGAAAGAAACACACAAATGTACAGATTTTCTTAGTAAACAACTTAATCGTTTGATCAACCGTTTAATGCCATTTCAATGTGGTATAGATCGCATTTCTAAGGTTTACAGTTGATAGCCTCAAAAACATGTCCAAAGCCCATGGAACAGAGGTGGTTACAGCTGCTGACGGCATGGGGAATTCTTTCGGAAACTAAATTGTTTCATCTGTTTATTGCGCCATCAATGAGTGCTGATGACGTAACAGGTCTGGAAGGGTTGTCCCATTTCATAAGGGAATGTTTCAACCACTACCCCTTGGAACTCCATTTGGAAGGGTAGTGCCAAGTGCAAGGCCAAAGGGTAGCAGGGGTAAGGGGGAGGGCCAAGAGGTGAATTAGGATTGGAACTAAGTCTACATGTAAAAGTGTTATAGTTTAAGTGTTATCAAGCATCCAAAGTTAGAGATACATTTTTATAAGATATCTCATTATATCTTGTACAGCACATGTTCACACTGTGGTAAAATGAATGGAACCATCAGGTCTTGTTTATGTTGACAGGTTGACTTTCTGCCACTAGCTAACAGCCAATATTCCCAGACTGTGCTAAGAGCAGCTGTGTGACTGTGAATCTTTTTGCTGTGTATGTATGTTTTTTGGGTTTTTTTTGGACTGACTGTTCTGCATACTTCATTGGCTTCTTGTCATATGTGGACGCTCATGTTTTCAGCCAAAGTAGTCATTACACTAGTATTTTACATAAGGTCATCAAAAAGTTTTTGTCGTTTTTTTTTTTTTTTTTGTTATGATCATCCTGCCTGCACCTCTTAACGCATCTGTGTTCTGTTTAGTGTTTGGAGTAATGTATTGCAAAAGTAATGCATTACAGTAACAGAATACTTTTTGCTGTAACGCAGTAGTGTAAGGCATTACTAATCAATTTTCAGTAATATTTTACTCAGTACATGTTCAGTAGCGCTTGCATTACAACACACTTACATTTCCCATTTTTCTTTGGGAAAAATATTATCTCAGGGAGCAGTCTGGTTGAGTTTATTTTGTATTGTTCAAGCAAAAATCTAAGTTATTTTTAATTATAACAAAAAATTATTCAAGGAAAAGCAAAAAGTATTGTTACAACATTGATGTTTCTTTCAATAAAAGGTGTAATTGCACCACTGTTGTAATGTTGTTGGGGTTGAGGGGGACCTGGAGATTTTTTGTCCTCCAAAGGGGGGCCAGAGAGAAAAAGACTGAGAACCACTGCAGTAGTGTGAGGCATTACTAATCAATTTTCAGTAATATTTTATTCGGTAAATGTCCAATAGTGCTTACGTTACAACACATTTTTTGCCCATAATTTAATTGTCAAATGAAAAAAAAAACAAAACAGTAAGGCCGTGAGACCTGAAGGAATTAAAATGCGTCTGTACAGTTCTATTTCCTGTTGGTGTTCAGCCAATGGGTGAAGACAGCAGAAGACGGTCTATTACATGGACGTATGCTCTTCACTAACCCTAACTCTGCTTTATGAGGCTAGTTAGCATGACCCCTGTGACCAGCAATGACAAGGTAAGCTAACGTTTCTAAGACTAGTTTGCATTCTTCGATTGCGGATTTATCTACTGGCGTCCTCGGAGCCACGCCCCCTGTTTGAACATGGAAAATGCAAGCGTTCCTGCTGGGATTCGAACAGCGTAGACCATAACGTTACTTACTGAGCTATCCATCCACAAATGTGTGCATCCCAAGGCTCTCCTATCTTTTTTAAAGGGGTGGGGGGTGGGGGTGGGGTGTTATTATTTGACTTTGAGGGGGTTGGGTTCTACTGCGCACACACTATTTATGATGAGAGTCTGTGTGTAACTCAAAAGTAATACAGGAGTCATGTAATGCATCACAATTCTGAGACAGTAATATTATAAGGTAAGGAATTACTTTTAAATAACAGTAATTGGTAATCTGTAATGGATTACAGTTTGGAAGTAACTTGCACAACACTGGTTCTGTTATAGCCCTGTTGTGGACCTGCAAAGAATTGGTTCTAAAACAATTTTTCATCAGCGGTCAAAACAGAGAGAATTGGTTCCAGATCAAATGGAAATCTAAAGGTACTTTGACCAAACATCAGTATGTGACACTGTCATGAAAAGTGTATATAAAACAGAATACTCCAAATTATGCAAGAGCCAAAACATACAATAATACTGGTCTGATCCTCTTAACCCATAAAGACCCAGGGCTACTGCTGTGGCAGTTCCCAAATAGTTTTTCTTTCTATTTAACCTTTTTTGGGTGATTTATCACCATTTATTATAATATTATCCCCTCCATTTTACATTTCATTCTGTGAAAATCAGCTATTTTTTCCTGTAGTTATTTAACTGATCGTGTACTTTAATCATGCTGAGATTATATTTGAGGGTTATTATACCAAAACTAGAGAAAACTTGAGAAAAAGTGACTTTTTCAGTAAAAATCTATCATTAACTGAGCATAAACCCAGTGTGTCATTGATCCAACTCCATGGGTTTTACTGGTGGATCAATGTTGTCGAAGATGACAGTGTTTCCACGATAACTACGGAGCCTCTGAACGTCATTGTTCATATTTGTTTCAGGTTATTCACATTTTTTGTCAGAGGATAGTTCGTAAAAGTAAAAATTTTCATGAAATTTTACTTTTTTACACAAAAACAATGACAAAACTTTTGAGTTGTCACTATTTATACAGGGGTTGGACAAAATAATGGAAACACCTTCACCTCAAGATGATAATGCCCCAATCCATACAGCTAGAATTGTTAAAGAATGGCATGAGGAACATTCTAATGAAGTTGAGTATCTCGTATGGCCGGCACAGTCCCCAGACCTCAACATTATTGAGCATTTATGGTCAGTTTTAGAGATTCAAGTAAGACGTCGATTTCCACCGCCATCGTCTCTAAAAGAGTTGGAGGGTATTCTAACTGAAGAATGGCTTAAAATTCCTTTGGAAACAATTCACAAGTTGTATGAATCAATACCTCGGAGAATTGAGGCTGTAATTGCCGCAAAAGGTGGACCTACACCATATTAAATTATATTTTGTTGATTTTTTAAGGTGTTTCCATTATTTTGTCAACCCCTGTAGGTTCTTTCATTCATTTTCTGAACCCGCTTTATCCTCACTAGGGTCACGGGGGTCGCTTGGAGCCTATCCCAGCTACACAGGGGCAAAGGCGGGGTACACCCTGGACAAGTCGCCAGTTCATCACAGGGCTGAACATATAGAGACAAACAATCACTCTCACATTCACACCTATGGGCAATTTAGATTAACCAATTAACCTATCAGTGCATGTGTTTGGATGGTGGGAGGAAGCCGGAGTACCCGGAGAGAACCCACGCAGACACGGGGAGAACATGCAAACTCCACACAGAAAGGTCCCACCCTTTGGAATCGAACCCACGACCTTCTCGCTGTGAGGTATGAGTGCTAACTACCGCACCACTGTGTCGCCCCTATTTATAGGTTCTTACGATAGTATTTTACTGATCTGATCCACTTGAGATTGAATTGGTCTGTATGTAGAACCTGAACTCAAATGATTCTGACACCTTTAATTGTAAATATCATCAATGTAATTTTTTTTTTTAAATTTCACAAATTCATTTCATGGGCTGGATTGGACCCTTTGGTGGGCTAATTTCAGTATGTTTGACACATGTACAGTATATTAACCCATAAAGACCCAGTGCTACTTTTGTGTCAGTTCCCAAATGAGTTTTTTCCTCTATTTTTAACTTTTCTTAAGTGATTTATCACCATTTATTCTAATATTATGCTCAGTATTTAGCATTCTAGAGTGAAAATGTGGTATTTTCCTATATTTAATTTGCAGATTATAATTGATGTCCATAAAAGCTCAATTTAAAGCTGAATGTTATTATCTTAAAAACAGAATATTGTGGAAAAAGTGACTATTTCAGTAAAATCTGTCATTAACTGAACATGAAAACAAGTGTCTCCAATCACTGTCATTGATCCAACTCCATGGGTTTTACTAGTGAATCGATGTTGGAGAAGATGACACTGTTTCCACGGTAACTACGGAGCCTCTGAACGTCCAAATGGGTCATATCTGATGACCGACTGCATTTTACACCAATTATTTACATGTATTAATAGGATTAGTGGCTCTAAACTTATTAAACATTTTAGATCAGTTGAAGCTTTTGGTTACTGGTGTATATTTGGGTCTTTATAGGTTAAAGCATTAAACCCGCAAAAAAGCATCCAAATAAATAAAGCATAAAATTATGGATAGTGAAGAAACTCTTTTGCCCAATTAATGTTTTTCTTACTTTCTTTCCTCTGCAATGACAGAGAGAGAAGGCAGTTACATATACATAACTGTACTAATACTACATAACATATATACATAATATACATATATACATATATATAACTGTACTAAAACTAAACTAATAGTATACTCAAAGAAAAATATGTTACACCTGTGGAGTAACTGCACTTCTGTAGATCCTGTAGACACTATAGGACCAACAATCTGCAGCTTCAATGCACTTATTCTTAAAGTTGAAATGATTTTTACTGATGAATAGGAAGTTGACCTTTGACCTCTCATCATCATAAATCACAGGAAGTACTATTGTTGCAGATGCAAATGTTGGCAGTGAAAAAACATGCAAAACGGTGTCATTTTTTTTATCCTGCTTTTTCATTATACTACACACACTGCACAGAGCCATCACTACACATGTAATAAATATAAACATTAATAATACCCCCCACCACCACCCCCCACAACAAATTCCAAGTGATATAATCTCATGGTGTCATCTAGTGGTCATTTCATCTTACTGCAAAAATTAAACTGAAAGTTTTAAATGGGACAAAATGTAGAAACAGTAAAGCGATACTGTCCTCATGTTACTGTAGCGCTTTGTGATGCCGTGGTTTGTCTCTGCATAAGCTGCAGTTTAGTCCTGAGGGGTGGGGGGGCAGGACACTATGCATCCTGCACAGACATGGCTCTTCTAAACAGTCACTGCCTGCAGGATAAACAACACTGGAACAATATGTGTTTACAATGTGCAAGTTTAGAGCAAAAATGTACTTTTCACTAGGAAATGCCCCTACTGCTAGATGCGACATTTGGCATAATTGACCTTTGTCATAATTCTTTTTGACTCATTAAGGCAGAAAACACACTTGTTATTGGTATCATTATAGATGGTTAGATTCCTTTAAAGTGGATCAGTTTAAGGCCTTGTGAACTGGAATGACCCCCTGAAGCAACTAAATGGAACACAGCCATCTTTAACCCATAAAGACCTGGTGCTACTTTTGTGATAGTCCCCAAATGATGATTTTTTTCTCCATATTTAACATTTCTTAAGTGATTTGTTACCATTTATTAGGAAATAATCCTCTGTATTTTGCATTTTTCCAGTGAAAATCAGGTATTTGCCAATATTTAATTTACTGAGCATGTAGATGTTCATAAAAGCTCAGATTTAACTTGAGGGTTATTATAGCTAAAAACAGACACATACCTCACATACACATACATACACACCCATATTGACATAACAGAAAAGTAAGTATAATATTAACCTCTGTATTTTGTATTTTATCAGAAAAATGTAGATACTTTTTGTATTTAATTGATTAAACCATGTAGATGGTCATAAAAGCTCAATATAAAGTTGAGGGTTATTTTATCAAAAACAGAGAAAACTGCAGAAAAAGTGACTTTTTCAGTAAAATGTATCAATAACTGAACATAAACCAAGTGTTTCCATCCACTGTCATTAGTCGCTTTTCCACTGACCCTCAAACTGCGCAAATATAACTTGCGCATAAAAATTTACCTAATGGAAAAACGACAATTTCACCACAAGTCTCATTTTTCGATTAAAAGTTTTTGTGCTGGCAAGAGGTGGTTTTTTGGGTGTAGCGCAAATGGCATATCACGCAAAACTGCAATGGAGAAACTGCAGAAAAAGTGACTTTTTCAGTAAAATATATCAATAACTGAACATAAACCCACTGTCTCCATCCACTGTCATTGATCCAACTCCATGAATTTTACTGGTGAATCAATGCTGTAGAAGATGACGGTGTTTCCACGTTCACTGATGACCATGAAAAGATGACAAACTGCATTTGACATCAATTATTTACATGTATTGAAATTCAAAATGAAAAATGAAAAAAATTATAAATGTAGTGAAAATCAGGGCTTCTCCTATATTTTTAATTTACTGATTAAAGTTGAAGGTTATATCAGAAACAGAGAAAACTGAAGAAGTGAGTTTTTCAGCAAAAATGTCAATAACTGAACATAAACCCAGTGTCTCCATCCACTGTCATTGATCCAACTCCATGGGTTTTACTAGTGAATCAATGTTGTGGAAGATGACGGTGTTTCCACGATAACTACGGAGCCTCTGAACGTCCAAATGGATCATATCTGATGACCATGAAAAGATGAATAACTGTATTTTACACCAATTATTTACATGTATTGATAGGATTAATGGATCAACAGGTATTAAACAGTTTAGATCAGTAGATGGTTTGGGTTGCTAGTGGATGTTTGGGTGTTTAAGGGTTAATGTTATCAGTAAAACCCCTGCTGTGCCAGCTTATGTCTGCTCAGTAGTTAGTGTTGGTGGACGGTCCTGAGTTCAGGCCTTTTTGTGTGGACTTTTATGGGACTGGGATGCTTAAAATGCAAAAAACAGGTTGAAGTTTAACAAATAACCACCAGGTTTCAGTCACATTTGGGTTTATGTTACTGTAGATCAGAAACCATACAGCAGCAGTAGACCTCAGTCTGTAAATCAAACAGACTATGGTATTTTGGAAAACTAAAACTAAAAATGAAGAATATATATTACAATAGTCATTTCCTGCTACGGTTATTTTGTGTGAAGTATGTGTTATTTGTCATTTATTGCTGAAAGAATTGTACATTTGTAAAAAAGAAATATGCATTTTGAACATGAACTGTACATTATGGCAATCAGTGCTCAGGTGGACCACATAAACCCAGGGGTGGGCCACCAGGATGCCCTCCGGGCCCAGTAATATGCCCTGTGGTACCTCCAGCTTTCATCCTGTAATTCATACGTATGAACATGAATTTGAGCAAAAAGAAAATGGCATCTGCTGTCAGATCTAGTAGTCAATCTATGGAAAACTCCTTTTTCAAGGTTTTTGAGATGCCTCTCAAATGGATAAAAACCTACACAAGTGGACAAACCAGGGTTAGATTAAATTATATTAGACTAGACTAGATTAGATTAGATTAGATTAGATTAGACCAGATTAGATAAAACTGCATTAGATCAGATTTGTTAGATTAGATTAGATCAAATCAGACTAGACTAGATTAGAATAAATTAGATCAGACTAGGTTAGGTTAGATTAGATTAGACTACATTAGATCATATTAGTTAGATTTCATTAGACTATATTAGATTAGATCAGATTAGACTAGGTTAGATTAGACTATTAGATTGAATTAGATTAGACTAGTTTACATTAGATTATATTATATTAGATTAGACGAGTTTACATTAGATCAGAAATCTATTAGACTAGATCAGACTAGATTAGACTAGTCTATATTAGATTAGACCACATTCGATCAGATTAGTTAGACCAGACTATATTACATTAGATCAGATTATATTACATCAGATTAGACTATATTAGTCTAGATTTGACTAGTTTACATTAGATCAGATTATATTAGACTAGATCAGATTAGATTAGATTAGATTAGACTAGATTAGATTAGACTAGATCAAGATAGATTAGATTAGACTAGATAAAACTAGATTAGATTAGACCACATTTGATCAGGTTAGTTAGATTAGACTAGATTAGATTAAATTAGATCAGACTAGATTAGATTACATCAGATTAGACTATACTAGATTAGCTTTGGCTAGTTTAGATTAGATCAAATCAGATTAGATTGGATTATATTACATCAGATTAGATTAGACTAGTTTACATTCGATCAGGTTATATTACACTAGATCAGACTAGATTAGACTAGATTAGATTAGACTAGATTAGATTAGATTAGACTAGATCAGACTATATTAGATTAGATTAGATTAGATTAGACTAGATTAGACTATATTAGATTAGATTAGATTAGATTAGACTAGATCAGACTATATTAGATTAGATTAGATTAGATTAGATTAGATTAGATTAGATTAGATTAGATTAGCTAGAACATCATTGATCCTTTAAGCAGAGCCCTCATGAAATTCAGGTTCCAACAGCAGCACAAACACTGAATATACACACAGGAAATACCACAAGACAAAAGCAATGCAATAACTAAAGTTATAGTTATTGATACAAGGTAAGTATTTTTATAAGTAGGGAAATGGTGCGCCCACATTGCAGTTAAATTCTGTCTTTTGTGCACCAGTAGTTTGCACCAGTTCAGTGTTCAGTAATCTTTTCCACCCCCTGGTCATGACACACATGTTTCAACCAGCTGCTTTACTAAAACATTCATGTGGGCAGAGATTATTCTAATTTGAAGTGCCATTTTAGAATGAAAATGTATTCATGTGGTCAGAGTCTTAGGGCGTTCTACTATATCCAGGTGACAGGGTACTGATCATACTGCCACTGTTTGGCAGAAGGACAGACAGGTAAAAGGAGATGTACCAGGGTTTATGGAGCACAGTGGACTGACTTAACCCATAAAGACCCACAAAGACCCAAACCATCTACTGATGTAAAATGTTTAATACCTGTTGATCCAGTAATCCTATCGATACATGTAAATAATTGGTGTAAAATACAGTTTGTCATCTTTTCATGGTCATCAGATATGACCCATTTGGACGTTCAGAGGCTCCGTGGTTACAGTGGAAACACCGTCATCTTCTACAACATTGATTCACCAGTAAAACCCATGGAGTTGGATCAGTGACAGTGGATGGAGATGCTTGTTTTTACATTCAGTTAATGTTATATTTGGTTGAAATAGTCTCTTTTCTCAGTTTTGTCTGAATTTTTTTTCTTTTTTTTATGTTAGCAGAACCAATAGGGTCTTTTAGTCTGCATTGGTATTTATTGATTATTTATTGTTGATTATTTAAATGCATTATTCCTACTTGCTTTCAATGATCTTGTATTTGTGCACTGATTTATTTATTTATATTCGTTACATTGCACTTTGGATGTGGGCTGATATCTGTGGTAAGCTGGAAATGAATTGCCCGTATGGGATAAATAAAGATTTCTGAATCTGAATCTGTTTCTGATATAATAAACCTCAATTTTTATGAACATCTACATCAGTAATTTAAATATAGGAAAATACCTGATTTTCACAGAAAAAAAGCAAAAAAAAAAAAAAAAAGGAGATAATTTCACAGTGAATGGTGATAAAACATGTAAGAAAAGTTAAACATAGAGGAAAAATTAATTTGGGAACTTGCACAAAAG
Source organism: Sphaeramia orbicularis (assembly GCF_902148855.1). NCBI lineage: Eukaryota > Metazoa > Chordata > Actinopteri > Kurtiformes > Apogonidae > Sphaeramia > Sphaeramia orbicularis. The sequence goes on from NC_043965.1 coordinate 9,864,941, forward strand.
TAGCACTGGGTCTTTATGGATTAAATGAAATAAATGAATAAAATTATAATATAAAGAGTTACATCATAATAACTGAGAGGGATTTGATTTTTCTTCACAGACACACTCAATTGGAAACATTTTAAGCATAGAAACACATATTAACAGAAGGTGACTGAACACAAAGAGAAATACCAGGGAAACAGCAGGGAGGCTGTGTTTCCTTGGCTTCAAATAAGTGAATATAATTGTCCTCTTGTCAAGGATAATGTTATTATATCATAGTGTAGTAGCTGCGGCAACAACAACAGAGATGCACAGGGAAGCATTATCATAAGGAAAGCCCCTTGACAAATCTGATTAGCAGCCATTTGACAGGGCTGTTTGGGAAGGACCTGCTGTCAGACTGACCCTGCTTAACCTCTTGATTTCTGGGTTCAAGTCCAATTAACCTTTGTGCTGAGGCAAGAGTGTCACCGGCAGTGCAGTCGATAGAAGCCCAATAGTAATCATTCCATTTTCTGGTTCATCAAACATGCCTGGGCCCCACCTCACCAATCTCAATCAAAGCCATTTGTCATTGGAAACACTGAAGGCATCAGTTTGACCGCCGCAGACTGGTTAGAGCCGTACACTCCGTCTGGGTCGGGCTGACGGTGTTAAGTATCACACATCAGAGTTAGGACCAGTGTTGTGTAAATTACTTCCAAACTGTAATCCATTACAGATTACTTGTTACTGTTATTTAAAAATAATTCCTTACCTTATAATATTACTGTGTCAGAATTATAATGCGTTACATGACTCCTGTATTACTTTGGAGTTACATACAGACTCTTGTCATAAATGGTACGTATGCAGTAAACCCCCCCCATACAAGAGATAAAAGAGCCTTGGGACGCATAAATTTGTCCCCCAAAGTACATGTGGATCAGTGGCGGCTGCTCGTCTTTCAGAGAGGAGAAGCTCATTGTTGGCTTACATAAAAATAATGTCATTATTTAAACATAAATTTGTCCCTCCGTTTCTTTTTAAGAAAATGGTCAGTGACCTTATTGTACCAACTAAACAAGAAAACATTGAAATTATGTTAAATTGAAACAAGGAAGTACAATGAGTGTGTTTTATTTCCAGTGCAAGAAATGAACAAGTAATGTCGTAGTGGTTTCTCTCTCGATTTCACAGCAGAATGTGTGACGGTATTAAACTGAACTGTGTCAGTGAAGGAGTAGATCTGAAAATAGCTGTCAATCAAATGGGATTCAGCCTTTCGACTGATCCTCCAATCAGCACGTGGAAGCCCAGCGTCCAGCCCGGCCGAGCTCCGCCCACAGCTCCCTTCACCCCCAGAGACGCCGAGTGTCCGGGGGCGGGACAACATCGTGGCATTTATTCAATTACCGTCCAGTTTTGAGGCAATGAAAAAAACTGTTCCACTCAGTCCCATTGAAGTGCATGGACGCTGAGCGTCTACGAACAAATACACTGAGCAGAGATCGAATGAGAAAACAGCGCAACGGGAACGTATGAGAAGTGAACAACATCGAGTACATTGATTTGTGATAAAACTGATTCTGAACGAACTCGTCTGTGAGATGAACGTGTTCTAACACATTTGTAGTCAATGAAATGTCAACACAACCGTACATATTTGACCATTTAATTTAAGGAATTTTAGGGGAAGCCGAGCTTCCCTTGCAGTCTGTGAGAAATCACCTCTGATGTGGATGGATAGCTCAGCAAGTAACACTACAGTCTACGATGTTTGAATCTCAGCAAGAAAGCTTGCATTTTTTACAACATTTTACACAGTGGTATAGTGGTCCCTGGAGAAGTGGGTATACTCTCATATACCCTCAATTTTTGGCTTGTTTTTTTTTTTTTTTTTTTTTTTTCTTAAGTCCAGAAAAACGCTGTTTTAGGAACAGTGACATGTCAGACTACTCTATTTACTTTACCCAAAAATCCATCAGTAGTATTTGCTCACTATTCTAAAATTATCATGACTTGATCAGGAGCAGTTTGTAGGTTTTACTGGTCACACAAGTAACTGCATGAATGGAAATGTATTCAACGGGAGGCAAACATAGGATAACGTTAGCCTTTCATAACGTTAGCCTACTCACACAGTTTAACTACTGATGACAGAATCTCTCTTCCTCTAAATGTTTAGTCATATGGTCAGTAGTTTAAAACAGTGACTCATTCTGAAACCACCTTTAAACTTACCTCAGAATTATGTATTCCATCATAGTAAGTTCTCTCAATATGTGTCAGTTGGTTGAAAGACGTTTATTCTGCTATTCTCATTTGCATTTCCAATAATTGTGCATCTTTCAACAAGACATGCAGTAACCTGTCAATCAACTAGGGCGGCACTGGCACCTGAGGTGTCCAATCAGGTTCCAGAGGTGGTCAGCGCTAGTTAGCAATATTTTCCTCAGCATAACCCGCCCAACTCTGCCTCTGATTGGCTCATCAGTCCCCATGCCTGAAGTTAACCAATCTAATCAGTGAAGGCACCGAGTACTAGCCAATTAGGGGCAGAGTAGGGCGGGTCATGGCCTCACCATCCCAGGGGAAAACATGGGCAGTTTGGCTCAGATACAACTGAATGGTGCATTGGGGGGATTTAGAAGTGGGTATACCCAATGCTGACTGAAAAATAAGTAGGTATACGCCATATACCCTGGACTACACCACCAATTTTACACATTCAAACAGGGGGCGTGGCACCGAGGATGGTGGTAGATAAATCCACAATCGATAAAGGATTCTAACTAGTCATAGGCTACATTCAGACTGCAGGCAAATGTGGCCCAAATCTGATTTTTGTTTTGCCCCTATGTGACCTGTATCCGATCTTTTAGAGCGGCCATGGCTCAAAAAAATCCAAACTGTGCATTAAGACCTGCTGTGTGAACGTAGCCATAGAACCGTTAGCTTACCTTGTCATTGCTGATCACAGGGATCATGCTAACTAGCTTCTTAAAGCAGGGTTAGGGTTAGTAATGAGCATATGTCCACGTGGACACTGGACTGTCTTCTGCCGTCTGCACCCATTGGCTGAACACCAACAGGAAATAGAACTGTACAGACGCATTTTTGATTCCTTAAGGCAGAGGTGTCAAACTCATTTTAGTTCAGGGGCCACAATATGATCTCAAATGGGCCAGACCAGTAAAATGATAACATAATAATATAATAATAAAAATTACATCAACTCAAAACTTTCATCTGTTTAGAGAATAAAAAGGAAAATTCCATTACAAAAACATTACAACATTTACGGGTGACACGGTGGTGCAGTGGTTAGCACTCGTGCCTCACAGCAAGAAGGTCCTGGGTTCGATTCCAACACCAGTCGACGGGGGGGGGCCCACACTGTGTGGAGTTTGCATGTTCTCCCCGTGTCTGCGTGGGTTCTCTCCAGGTACTCCGGCTTCGTCCCACCATCCAAACACATGCACTGATAGATTAATTGGTTAATCTAAATTGCCCATAGGTGTGAATGTGAGAGTGATTGTTTGTCTCTATATGTTCAGCCCTGAGATGAACTGGCGACTTGTCCAGGGTGTACCCCGCCTTCACCCCATGTAGCTGCGATAGGCTCCAAGCGACCCCCGTGACCCTCGTGAGGATAAAGCAGGTTCAGAAAATGAATGAATGAATACAACATTTACAAACTATCCTTCAAAAAAATGTGAATAACTAAGTCATTTTTAACAATATTATGCCTGAGCTTCTCATTTACACATGTGCATTATAACTTACAGATCACAGTGGATCTACAAATATGCAAAACATTTAATAACAGGCAGAATAGTGATAAACTTTACTCTTAGTTTTCTTTAGACATTTCAGGTTTTTCATATTTGTTCAGGGTATTCACATTTTTTGTCAATAGAAAGTTTGTAGAGGTAAAGATGTTCATATGATTTTACTTTTCTTTTTTTACACTAAAACAAAGAGAATATGGAGTTGTCATTATTTATAGGTTATCATGATAGTATTTTACTGGTCTGACCCATTTGAGATCAAATTGGAGTGAATGTGGAACCTGAACTAAAATTTCTATTTTCAGTTTCATTTTTGCATTTCATAAATTAATCCCATGGGCCGGACTGGACCCTTTGGTGGGCCACTTTTGGCCCCTGGACCATATGTTTGACACCTGTGCCTTAAGGTCTCACAGTCTTGCTGGGTTTTTTTTGTTTGGTTTTTCATTTGACAGTTAAATTATGGGTGAAAAGTGTGTTGTAATGTAAGTGCTATTGAACATGTGCCGGTAAAATATTACTGAAAATTGATTTGTTTGATTTGATCGATTTAGTGATTTGTTCTGAACATGCAATGAAATTTAACATATATGCGAACAAGCAAAACATGCATAATAATACAAATATCAACAATCATAACCGTCTTAGACAGAGGAACAGCACAGTAGTTCCATTTACATGCCTGAAAATTGATTAGTAATGCCTTACACTACTACATGACAGCAAAAAGTAATCCATTACTGTAATGCATTACTTTTGTAACACATTACTCCCAACACTGGTTAGGACTGCGCTCCAAGAACCAGTAGAGTATTTCAGTTTTCCAGAATACTTAGTGGTGCTCGGTCAGCTGTCCCTGTGTGAGCTTCACTTTTCCCTCAGTCTTGCGATGGTTCATTCTTGGCTCGGAAACAACTGAGTCTGGGATGGATGAGTCACTTTGACAGATTGATGACTCACCTCGAGGTCAGCACAAATACGCAAGTTGTCGGTTCTAATTAGAGGCATCCAGGGAGTGGCAGATTAAAATCAGAGGAGACAACCTGGGGAAGACAGAGATAGATTCAGTTAGATTTCTGTTACCTGTTGTCCCTCAAATATCAGGGATAAAAAATAAAAATACACTATAAATGAATCAACTTAACCCATAAAGACCCAGTGCTACTTTTATGTCAGTTCCCAAATGAAATTTTCTCTATATTTAACCTTTCTTCAATGATTTTCACCATTTATTCTATTCTATTCTATTTTTTTTTTTTTTTTAGGTTTAGTTAAGTTTATTTCAAATACATAACAAAGCAAAGTAATCTTACTTAGTCCTTAGAAATAAATTAGTTAGCAAGAAGTCATGGGAAAAAGAACTTGTATATATACATAACTTAATTTGCACATTCAAAAAGGAGTAGGAGGAAGTATAATTTATTTAATCCCACCCCTTCTCCACACAACAGTCTGTCCTTTAGCTTTCTATCGGCAGAATATATGAAAAATCAAGTCTCTTAGAGCTTTTGTGAGTTATTAACCTCAGTTATCATCATTACATACACATACATACACACCCATATTGACATACCAGAAAAGTAAGTATAATATTATCTTCTGTATTTTGTATTTTATCAGAAAAAAATCAGATATTTTCCTGTATTTAACTGATTAAATCATGTAGATGTTCATAAAAGCTCAGATTAAATTTGAGGGTTATTAAATTAAAAGCAGAGAAAACTGCAGAAAAAGTGACTTTTGCAGTAAAATGTATCAATAACTGAACATAAACCAAGTGTTTCCATCCACTGTCATTAGTCGCTTTTCCATTGACCCTCAAATTGCACAAATATAACTTGCGCACAAAAATTTACCTAATGGAAAAACGATAATGTCGCCAAAAGTTTCATTTTTCAATTGAATGTTTTTGCGCTGGCAAGAGGTGGTTTTTTGGGTGTAGCGTAAATCGGGGGTGGGGGGGCCATGGGGGCCCACTGATCTGCCTTGGTGGAGGTCTGTGCTCTCCGTGTGCTTTTCTTGTTTTATTTTGGTTTTTCCCCTGTAAGTTGCTTTGGAAAAAAGCGTCTGCCAAATGGATAAACATAATTCGTAAAATGCAAAAATGACACTGAAGATATTAACAATTAACAGTCAAAATCATTTTAGTTCAGGTTCCACATACAGACCAATATGATCTAAAGTGGGTCAGACCAGTAAAATACTATCATAAGTTGCTTTTCCACTGACCCTCAAATTGCGTAAATATAACTTGTGCATAAAAATTTACCTAATGGAAAAACGACAATTTCGCCAAAAGTCTCCTTTTTCAATTAAAAGTTCTTGCGCTGGCAAGAGGTGGTTTTTTGGGTGTAGCATAAATGCTATATCACGCAAAACTGCAATGGAAAGACCTTTTTTCACAACTAGAGTCAGGTGAATTAAAAAAACAGATGCTGATGGACGTTACAACAAGCGAAGAAGAAGAAGAAACATGTCACGGTATGCGTGGACACACCAGGAAACCCAATCATTTATTAATTTAGTACAAGATAGAGGAGTAATATATAATAATAATGAATATATCTGTAAATCAACACCATATTAAATTTGTCGCCATATTTATGGAATGACTTCTTGTGTCATCTCGCTATAATAAATAAATAAATAAATAAATAAATAAATAAATAAATCATCACATTTGTGATTTAATGGAAAAACAGACATTACGCACTTCTGTTTTTTTCGACATTTAGTAAATATCGGTCAACTTTTGCACAGATGTCCAATGGAAAAGCGACTAGTGATGCAACTTCACAGGTTTTACTGGTGAATAAATGTTGTAGAAGATTATGTTTCCACATTCACTGATGACCATGAAAAGATGACAAACTGCATTTTACATCAATTATTTACATGTATTGAAAATCCAAAATAAAAATGAAAATGAAAAAAGTAAAACGTAGTGAAAATTAGGTCTTTCCTTATATTTTTAATTCACTGATTACTGATAATTTACGATTAAAGTTGAGGGTTATTATATCAGAAAGAGAGAAAACTGAAGAAAAAGTGACTTTTTCAGTAAAAATATCATTAACTGAACATAATCCCAGTGTGTCCATTCACTGTCATTGATCCAACTCCACGGGTTTTACTGGTGAATCAATGTTGTAGATGATGACGGTGTTTCCATGGTAACTACGGAGCCTCTGAACGTCCAAATGGGTCATATCTGATTACCATGAACAGATGATAAACTATATTTTACATCAATTATTTGCATGTATTGATAGGATTAGTGGATCAGCAGGTATTAAATCATGATAGATGCTTGGGTCTTAATGGGTTAAACTGGTATCCCAAACATCCCACTTATTTATCTGAATGTTTTTGTACAAATCATACAAAAATGAAAGCATAGTAACATAGTAAATAATATGTACAACAGCAGCGACATTAGTAGATGTTTAATTCCATGTGGATGAGGAGTCAGTGTGTGTCCATGTGTGCAGATCATCATCACTGTTACTGTAATTACTACAAGTACTTCTGTGGAGGTAACACTCACTGTGAGTGGACTCAGTCACAGGAATTGAACTGTCTGTTGAATTCTCTGGGTTTCACTTTATAATTAGGTCACAGGCTCAATTACATCAGCATTTGTAGTTTTTACAGTAGTTACGATGCTGGGCAAAAGAGTCACACGTTGATTATTGTTGATGAAATCAGAGTGAAATCTGACAAAATATGAAAAAAAAAAAAAAAAACAGCTCCATATGAGGAAATAGACATGTGTTTGGTAATACGACCAGAAATCTGAGCAACAGCACTTGACATTTTCAAGAGTATTAGTAGGAGAGCGGTTCAAGTTTTATTAACCCCTTAAAGCCTGAATTTTTATACAAGTATATTATTTTAAAAAAAATAAAAAAATTAGTTGTGTTTTTACTTTCAAGCAGATGAAAATTTGGATGGATGGATGGATGGATGGATGGATGGATGGATGGATGGATGGATGGATGGATGTCCCAGATCAGATCTACTGCTTCTGTGTGTGTGTTTACTCAGGTCCCAGACAAGGTTATTATCGTTAACGAAAACTAATGAAATGACGAAAACTAGAATTGTAAAAACGTTTTTGTTAACTGAAATGAATAAAAAGTATAATTAAAAGAAAAAAACGATAACTAAATGAAACTGTATTGTGCGTTTACAAAACTAACTAAAACAAATACAAATTATGGATAAAATTCCCTTCGTTTTTGTCTTTGTCAATGTCGGACTGATATGAAAGCGATTTATTTCGCTCCAGCAATTTTAGCTAGCTGCACCATATGGAACTTCAGGGTCCATCATTTGTGGTTTCCAGTCGTCTTCTGGTCCCCACTCTACCTGGAAACATGGAGACTAAAGTTGGGAGAAAGCAGCAGAGTCCTGTCTGGGATTTATGTGAATACGACGGAGAAGAAGAGAAAAAAAAAAAAGAAAAAAAAAAACCTAAAACTAAACTAAAACTAAGCATTGAGAAAATAACAAAAACTGATAAAAACTAGAAAACCTGCTCTAAAAACTAATTAAAACTAACTGAATTAGAGAAAAAAAGTCAAAACTAAATAAAACTAAACTAGAATGAAAAATCCAAAACTTTTAGAACCTTGGTCCCAGATCAGATCTACAGCTTCTGTGTACGTGTGTGTGTTTACTCAGGTCCCAGACAAGGTTATTTTCATTAACGAAAACTAACGAAATGACGAAAACTAGAATTGTAAAAACGTTTTCGTTAACTGAAATAAATAAAAACTATAATTAAAAGAAAAAAATGATAACTAAGTAAAACTGTATTGTGTGTTTACAAAACTAACTAAAACGAATACAAATTATGGATAAAATTCCCTTCGTTTTCGTCTTTGTCAACATCAGATTGATACTAAAGCGATTTATTTCACTCTAGCAATTTTAGCTGCTGGCACCGTACGACACTTCAGGGTCCGTCACTTCTCGTCACCTGTGGTTTCCAGTCGTCTTCTGGTCTCCACTCTACCTGGAAACATGCAGACTAAAGTTGGGAGAAAGCAGCAGAGTCCTGTCTGGGATTTATTTGAATACGACGGAGAAGAAGAGAAAAGATATGAAAGAAATTAAAATTAATACTAAAACTAAGCATTTAGAAAATAACAACAAACTGATAAAAACTAGAAAACCTGCTCTAAAAACTAATTAAAACTAACTGAATTAGAGAAAAAAAGTCAAAACTAAATAAAACTAAACTAGAATGAAAAATCCAAAACTTTTAGAACCTTGGTCCCAGATCAGATCTACAGCTTCTGTGTACGTGTGTGTGTTTACTCAGGTCCCAGACAAGGTTATTATCGTTAACGAAAACTAACGAAATGACGAAAACTAGAATCGTAAAAACGTTTTTGTTAACTGAAATAAATAAAAACTATAATTAAAAGAAAAAAACAACAACTAACTGAAACTGTATTGTGTGTTTACTAAACTAACTAAAATTTATAAAAATTATGGATAAAATTCCCTTCGTTTTCGTCTTTGTCAACGTCAGATTGATACTAAAGCGATTTATTTCACTCTAGCAATTTTAGCTAGCGGCACCATACGGAACTTCTCGATTTGTCACGTCTCGTCACTTGTGGTTTCCAGTCGTCTTCTGGTCCCCACTCTACCTGGAAACATGCAGACTAAAGTTGGGAGAAAGCAGCAGAGTCCTGTCTGGGATTTATTTGAATACGACGGAGAAGAAGAGAAAAGATATGAAAGAAACTAAAATTAATACTAAAACTAAGCATTTAGAAAATAACAAAAACTAATAAAAATTATCCAACTTGCTCTAAAAACTAATTAAAACTAACTGAATTAGAGAAAAAAAAAAGTCAAAACTAAATAAAACTAAACTAGAATGAAAAATCCAAAACTATTAGAACCTTGGTCCCAGATCAGATCTACACCCATAGATCTGATCTATGGGTGTAGATCAGGGTAGGTAGTGTGTCTATGGGTGTAGGTAGTGTGTGTGTGTGTGTGTGTGTGTGTGCAGGTTAATCTGACGGCGGTAAAAGCAGCCATGACTGACATCAATCTGAGCGTCTGCCACCCTCCCAGCTCCTCACACTTTAAGGTTACTAATAGTGCAGCTCTGCCGCCACCAGACCACGGGGTCACAAAGTCAATACCGAGGCCTGCTGAGTGTTAACAATGTGCCGCTGGGAGAGCAGGGGGTGGTGGTGGTGGTGGGGGGGGTCGGCAGCAGGATGAACAGGCTTTGTTGTGCCACATGGCTTCCAGGCTGAATATGGGCCATAAGGGAGTTGTTCACCCAATTGTTCCTCTCTGGGTGACATGCATCCGCCTCCATAGCAGCTCTTGTTTAAATAGCTGCAACCCCCCCCCACACACACACACCCCCACCTTGCCCCCCACTCCCACATTCACCACTGACAGATGTATCTTTATTCAAGGATTTATTCTGCCTTTTTTTCTTTGAACAGGATTAGGATTATTTAGAGGGGATTAGTGTTATTTTTTATGGATAATGTCAGAGCTTGTGTCAAAGGGGATGAGTCTGTAGGGGAGGGGGTATAAGGGGGGGGGGGGGTCATTGGCTGCATGTTTGATGTTTGTTTGAGCGTTTTGTTTGTTCAAGAGCTAGTGAACTGGAAGACAAGTGTTCGCTCTTGTGTTGTAATCTTGATGTAAACAGTTATCCTGTTACATATTGAACATGTTTAACCCATACAGACCCAGTGTAACTTTTATGGCACTTACATGAATTTTTCTTCATATTAACATTTTTGTAGCATTTATTGTAATGCTATCTTCTGTATTATTATTTTTTCCAGTTTAATTGCATACTTCTACTCCAATACATTTTTAATGCACAGTATTGTTACTCGTTACAAAAATCTAATTAACCCATACAGACCCAGTGTAACTTTTAGAACAGTTCCCACATGAACTTTTCTTCACATTGAACTTTTCTTAACATTTATTGTAATATTATCCTCTGTATTTTTTTTTCAGTTCAATTGCGTACTTTTACTCTGATACATTTTTAATGCACAGTATTGTTACTCGTTATAAAAATGTAATTGACCCAGTGTTACTTTAATGACAGTTCCCACATGAATTTTTCTCTGTATTGAACTTTTCTTAACATTTATTGTAATATTAACCTCTGTATTTTTTTCAGTTTAATTGCATACTTGTACTCAGATACATTTTTAATGCACAGTACTGTTACTCGTTACAAAAAATGTAATTAACCCATACACCCAGTGTTACTTTTAGAACAGCTCCCACATGAATTTTTCTTCATATTGAACTTTTCTTAACATTTATTGTAATATTATTCACCGTATATATATATATATATATATATATATATATATATATATATATATATATATGTATATATATATTTTAGTTCAAATGCGTACTTCTACTCTGATACATTTTTAATGCACAGTATTGTTACTTGTTATAAAAATGTAATTAACCCATACAGACCCAGTGTTACTTTCATGGCAGTTCCCACATGAACTTTTCTTCATATTGAACTTTTCTTAACATTTATTGCAATTTTATTCCCAGTAACTTTTTTTTTTGTTCAATTGCGTACTTCTACTCAGATACATTTTTAATGCACAGTACTGTTACTTGTTACAAAATCTAATTAACCCACAAAGACCCAGTGTTACTTTTATGACAGTTACATGAATTTTTCTTCATACTGAACTTTTCTTAGCATTTATTGTAATATTATCCTATGTAATTATTTTATTTTTTTTTTTTTAGTTTAATTGCATACTTCTACTCTGATACATTTTTAGTGCACAATATTATTACTTGTTACAAAAATTTAATTAACCCATAAAGACCTAGTGTTACTTGTGTGGCAATTCCAATTATTTTTTCCCCTCTAATATCTTACTTGTCTTAAGTGATTGAACAAAATTTATTATAATATTATCTTCTGTATTTTGCATTTTTTCTGTGAAAATCAGGTTTTTCCTATATTTAATTCACTGATTATGTAAATGTTCATTAAAGATCAGATTAAAGTTGAGGGTCATTTTATCAGAAACAAAGAAAATTGAAGAAAAAGGGACTTTTTCTGTAAAATCTGTCATAACTGAACATAAACCCAGTGTGTCCATCCACTGTTATTGATCCAACTCCATGGGTTTTTACTGGTGAATTAATATTGTAGAAGATGACAGTGTTTCCACGGTAACTATGGAGCCTCTGAACGTCCAAATGGGTCATATCTGATGACCATGAAAAGATGACAAACTGTATTTTACACCAATTATTTACATGGATTGATAGGATTAGTGGATCAACAGGTATTAAACAGTTTACATGACTAGATCGTTTTGATCTCCAGTGGATGTTTGAGTCTTTATGGGTTATAGTTGAACTTCCACCTTAGGAGATCAATAAAGTATATCTTATCTTATCTTATCTTATCTTACCTTGTTTTACAATGTCTTATCTTATCTTACGTTGTAATATCTAATCCTCTCTTATTTTATAATATCTCATCTTATCTTATTTTACTTTATATCCTAACTTTTTTTTTTTTTTTTTTTTTTTTTTTTTTTTTTTACAATATCTTATCTTATTGGGCTTTATAATATCTTACCTTACCTTATTTTACTTTATATCTTCTCTTACTTTATAATATCTTTCTTACCTTATTTTACAATATCTTATCTTATTTTACTTTATAATATCTTATCTTAATTTTTTGTCATTATCTTATCTTATTTTGCTTTATAATATCTTACCTTACCTTATTTTACAATATTTTATCTTATCTTATTTTACTTTATATCTTATCTTAACTTCTTTTTTTTTTTTTTTTTACAATATCTTATCTTATTTTGCTTTATAATATCTTACCTTATTTACAAATCTCATCTTACCTTATTTTACTTTATAATCTCTTATTTTACATTATAATATCATATCTAATCTTACCTTATTTTACAATATCTTATCTTATTTTACTTTGTAATATCTTATCTTACCTTATTTTACAGTATCTTATCTTACTTTGTAATATCTAATCCTCTCTTATTTTACAATATGTCATCTTATCTCACCTTACCTTATTTTACAAATCTCATCTTATCTTATTTTACTTTACTTTATAATATCTTAACTTTTTTTTTTTTTTTTACAATATCTTATTTTGCTTTAGAATATCTTATCTTACTTTATTTTAAAATATCTTATCTTATTTTACTTTATAATATCTAATCTTATTTTACAATATCTCATCTCATCTTATCTTACTTTATAATATCTTACCTTATCTTATCTAATGTACATGTGTCAAAACTGACAATAAATCTGACTTTAACTTTTTGACTATACATGTGTTAAACTCAGTATAACCTGACATAAAACCCTTTCCACAGCTATGTGCCCCTCTGCTGGAGTAAAGAACATGTGGACTGTCGCCTCTCCTGACTCTGCATCCACATCCAACGCTCAAGTCTCAGGAGTGTTTTCTTATGCGACACCTCTCGAGCCCTGAGCAGTAAAACCGGTGTCTTTGTTTTTTTTGTGTGTGTGTCGAGTAGCTCCATCATTGACACAATCATTACACGTCAAACTAGCCTTTAAACAACTAATTACAAGCGATCCCATCTGATGGCCGACCATTGCTCTTATTGCACCGGGTATCTCCATGTGTGTCCTACTTGTTTATGTCCCACCAGACCCACGGGCCATCAACATGTCCATGGGAATTAGAGGATCCTTCAACTGTTCATTTATCTCCAGCAGTCAGTTCCCTCAGCGTTACAAAAGCACAGCCGCCTTAGACGTCACAGCTGATGTCGTAAAAGACGGTCGGGGCCTCAGAATGTCTCACTCTGAGCTTGTCGGGTCGCAAATAATTAGGCCACACTTTTCATTTCCATGTGAATGGTCTCCTCAAGTCGCACATTCCATTTGTCATGTAAAGTAAGAGGATGGAGTGAAAGTAAATGGGCACATGGTGGTGAGGGAATTGGAACCACACCAGCAGTAATTCAGTCAGTCTGAAGGGGACTGACTGTTTTTTTTTGTTTTTTTTTTTATAATTTCAGGAGGTTGAAGAAGGAATTTGAAGTATGTGCAGTATCAGGGTTAAATAAGCATCAAAATGAAGTTTTAGATTAACCCATAAAGACTCAAACAGCCACCGACGACCAAAACAATCTACTGATCTAAACTGTTTAATACCTGCTGATCCACTAATCCTATCAATCCATGTAAATAATTGGTGTAAAATACAGTTTGTCGTCTTTTCATGGTCATCAGATATGACCCATTTGGACGTTCAGAGGCTCCATAGTTACCATGGAAACACCGTCATCTTCTACAACATTGATTCACCAGTAAAACCCATGAAGTTGGATCAATGACAGTGGATGGACACGCTGAAATAATCTTCAGTTAATGATATCTTTACTGAAAAAGTAACTTTTTCTCAGTTTTCTCTGTTTTGATATAACAACCTTTGAATTTACTGAGTTTTCATGAACATCTAAATAAATATAGGAAATTAATACAGGAAATACATGTTTTATCATGAAAAATGAAAAATACAGAGGATAATATTATAATAAATGGAGATAAATCACTTACGAAAGGTTAAATAAAGAGAAAAAATCTTTAGGGAACTAACCCAAAAGTAGCACTGGGTCTTTATGGGTTAATAATTATCCATGAAGCATAACTGTAACTTGCCCTGTTGAAGCCACATCATCTCTGAGAAAACTCTGCCTTTCTAGTAGAGCTGAAATGATTAATTGACTAATCGATTTTTTAAAAATGATTTGATGTTCAGTTAATGATATATTTACTGAAAAAGTCACTTTTTCTTCAGTTTTCTCTGTTTTGACATAATAACCTTTGAATTTACTCTGAGTTTTCATGAACATCTACATTTAAAATAGGAAATTAGATACACGATTTACAGAAAAAAATGCAAAATACAGAGGGTATGGAGGGTAATAATATAATAAATGGTGATAAATCACTTAGGAAAGGTTACATAGAGAGAAAAATTCATTTGGGAACAGTCAGAAAAGTAGCACTGGGTCTTTATGGGTTAAATACAAGTGTGTGACTTATTTGTTTTATCTTCTGGTTGTTATATTAGATGCTATTTATCTTATTACTGTGTATCTGTTTTTTGTTTTTGTTTTAATCAGTTTTATTATATTTAGTATCTATTCTTATTTTACTAGTTTTTATTACCTCCACCAAGGAGGTTATGTTTTTGTCAGCGTTGGTCTGTCTGTCTGTCTGTCTGTTTGTGTGCAAGATAACTCAAAATTTATGGACGGATTTGGATAAAAATTTCAGGAAATGTTGATACTTGCACAAGGAACAAATTATTAAATTTTGGTGGTGAACGGGGATGTGTGGGGGGCCACGGGGGCCCACTGATCTGCCTTGGCGGAGGTCTGCGCTCTCCGAGTGCTTTTCTAGAAAAGACAGCGCAGACCTCCGCCAAGGCAGATCAGTGGGCCCCCGTGGCCCCCCACACACCCCCGATCACCACCAAAATGTAATCATTTGTTCCTTGTGCCAGTGTCAACATTTCCTGAAATTTTCATCCAAATCTGGGGCACTGATCTGCCTTGGCAGAGGTTTGCGCTCTCCGAGTGCTTCTAGTTAATATTATATCTTGCGTTTGAATCTGCACATTTATACAGCACTTTGGGCACTTTGTGTTGTTTTAAAGAAACTCGACCTTGAAGTTACGTATAATCTCAGAAGTCCAGGTCCATCCAAAACCACACGCTTTGCACTGCTTATCCAAAAATTATATTAACATGTAACATTCTGAACTTTCATGTCATTAAATAGTATTGTGTCTCTCAGGTTATGAGTACATATCACTTCCTGAAATCGTCCCTATAAACTGGGGGTACGTAACCATGGTAACCGGCCAGTTTCACCTCTGTATAATACTATGGTCAATACTACGAAGTGTACGACAATGAACTACTACTACTGCTGGGTTGTGTTCAACAGGGAACAGTAATATTTACCTGTATTTAACTATACTATTGCTTTTGGTTTTTTTCACTACAGTTACAGACATATTAATACACTTCATGTACTTATTAGCGTGTTGGTACGGAATTTCTTATTCTACCCAGTTCCTTTAAAAAATCTATGAGGTTGAAAAGCTGTTTCACAAACACCAGTATAACAGTAATTAAAAAGAGAGAAAAAACACATTCCATCCTTTGCTGTTTGTGTTCGACAAAGGAACAGGTTTGTCCTTGGATCAAGTTCTCAGGACAGTTTTCATGAATGTGGGTGCCGTCATTTTTCTGTCCATAAAGACAAAAAAACAAACAAACAAACAAACAAACAAACAGGTGCGTCTGACTATATTTGAGGAAGATATATTTACTGCAGTATGGATGACTACTCCTGCAATATGTTGTATAAATACTGCAATTGTGAGTATCAGTACAGATACAGACTGCATTCTGTAGAGTTTTGGGTGGTGGTTTTCAGAACCAGGAGCAGAAACAGAAACAGAAACAGAATCAAACAGAATCAGAAACAGAAACACAATCAAACAGAATCAGAATCCGAATCAGTAACAGAATTAGAATCAAACAGAATCCGAAACAGAATCAGAATCAAACAGAATCAGAATCGGAAACAGAATCGGAAACAGAATCAGAATACTTTATAATCCTGGGGAAATTATTGGATGTTACAGTTGCTCCATCCAAGTATAATAAAAGTAGCAGGAAAGAAATATCAATACAATGGCAAAAGATATATCTATAATATTATATTATATATATATATAATATATATATATATATCTATATATATATAATATAAGCTCTAAAAATAAAACATATAGCGCTGAATATATATGTATAGTATAATATGTGTGTGTGTTATCCATTGCTAGGTAACCCACTTCAATGATGATTCTACACTTCTGGCATAGCAACGTGATTGGCCATTGGGAGGCCTTTGTATTCCAAAATTACTAATATCTCCCAAAATATTGGTCCTTCAACTTGCCGTTTTCACTAGTATCTTCCTTGACAAAAATACGTAAGTATGTCAAACTGCAATGCAGTCAGTTTTTTACGAATTTTGTGTGATGCCTGAATAATAATGATAATAATGAATAATAATAAATAATAATGTCATTTTGCACCTTCATCATACTGAGCATTAGTTTAGTTTGCACCTTACAGTTAAATATGCAGGTTTTTATCTATCTATCTATCTATCTATCTTATCTATCGATCTATCTACTATCTATCTATCTATCTATCGATCTATCTATCTATCCGATCTACATCCATCCATCCAATCCGCAATCCACCATCCATCCTCCATTCCATCCATCCATCCATCCATCTATCCATCCATCTATTCATCTATCTATCTATCTATCTATCTATCTATCTATCCATCCATCCATCCATCCATCCATCCATCCATCCATACCAAATATACATCTTAATACACTCTATTAAGACACAAAATTAGAGCTAGCAATTTGTACAATATGTACTAGACAATATATTATCAATATGATAATCAAAGAAATATACATATTAAGTGTGCAAAAATATTACTTACTTCTTACCTTACTGTTAAATTACCCAGATTATCACCCAGTTCTGTTTGTATTTACCTCTAATTTATTACGTATAGAGTGTCTGCTGGTGTGTTGGAATTTCTATTGTATTCTATTTTACTGCGTCAAATGCTGTTGCTGCACTGCAGTTTTCACACATCCATCCATCATCGTATTATTTTTGTCTATATTGTATGTTGCTATTATTGACTAATTACAGGTTAATATAAAAAACAGATGCTGCATTCTAACACTAGAACCATTTTCCCAACAGACTATGTGGATTTTCAACACACACACAAAAAAAAACTATTAACAGGTGTTTTTTTTTTCCTTCTTCTGTTTTTTTTTTATAATAAGTAAAGATAGTTTTCAGATTTCCATGTCAGATTAGAACCAGACACGATCCCATCCTGAACACGTGACGGCTGGAACAGGTTGTTGTGTATCATCTTTTCTGACACTGTGAAGATCAACAGTGAATCTCCATGCACCCCCCCACCGTCATCACCACCACCACCACTGTCATTTGTCGTCCATCTCGGACCCCCAGCCTCACCCTCCGCTGGCCTCGTGACCCCTGCACAGGCAGCACATAACATCTGACCCACACAGGAAATTTATCACAACATTTCAATTAGAGGCTGGCTAGTCTCCGAGGCAGGTGGCTATCGGGGACCCGTCTGACCTCAGAGCCGAGATTAGCTTAGCTTTCAAATACGATTCTGTGCTCTGACCCCCCGGTGCGTCCTCCCCCAGTTGTTGCTTACCAAACAGCTCTTAGGAAATTGGTGAGCCACTCCATGTGCACAGGCAGGTCACCACAATATGTTTGAAAAATCTACATCAGCAGCGGCCTATCAATCATTCTGCTGAGTATGTTCCATATTCCACTGGAGTTTGGACTGATAGAGTGAAGTGCACAAAAATACAAGAAAATGTCATTTTACTGATGGAAATCTGGATTAAACACTAACAAATGCATTGTCATGGGAAGAAAATGGTGCAAAAATCAAAGCATTTATATGATTATTATTATATGGAGATTTAAAGAATAAATACGAATGGTTTTCATTTAGACTGTCCTTAACAATGTGTCACAATACAGTTTTAGTTTAGGAGTAAAAAACTGTTTTATTCAATCATAATAATGCATAATTGAAAAACAGCAGAGGGTAATATTTACCTGTTGGCGGTTCTGGGATTAAGCAGATTAATTCAGATTCACAATACTTTATTAAAATGTGACACAATACAAAAAAAAACAAAACAAAAATGAACTATCACCAAAAAGGTTTTACATGTGGGAGACATGGAAACTAAGCTACAATAAATAAATAAATAAATAAATAAATAAATAAATAAATAAATAAATAAAACATTAAAAGATAGGAGTCTGTCGATTATTAACCCATAAAGACCTAGTGTTACTTTTGTGTCAGTTCCCAAATGATTTTTTTTTCTCTCTATTTAGTCTTTCTTATCCCCATTTATTCTAATATTATCTTCTGTATTTTGCAATTTTCAGAGAAATTCAGGTCTTTTCCTATATTTTTCATTTACTGATTTACTGATAATTTACAGATTAAAGTTGAGGGTTATATCAGAAACAGAGAAAACTGACCCAGTGCTACTTTTGTGTCAGTTCCCTAATGAACTTTTCTCTCTCTTTAAGTTATTTATCTCCATTCATTATAAAGTTATCCACTGTACTTTGCATTTTTCAGGGTAAATGATGTATTTTCCTATATTTAATTTCTAATATTTAATTTAGATGTTCACGAAAACTGAAAAGTAAATTCAAAGGTTATTATATCAGAATAGAGAAGTTACTTTTTCAGCAAAAATATCAATAAGTAAACATAAGCCCAGTGCATTTTTATCCACTGTCACTGATCCAACTCCACGGGTTTTACTGGTCAATCAGTGTTGAAGAAGATGATGGTGTTTCCATGGTAACTAGGGAGCCTTTGAATGTCCAAATGGGTCATATCTGATGACCACGAAAAGATGACAAACTGTAATTTACACCAATTATTTACATGTATTGATAGGATTAATGGATCAACAGGTATAGTAAATTGTAGTGGTCTTTATGTTTGGGTCTTTATGGGTTAAATCCAAAGTGAAGAAATTTCTTATTTGGAAAATATACAACAGCTACTGCGACACCCAGCATGAAACCTGACTATAATCATGTTGAATTATTCCTTCAAAATCAGAACGAGGGGCATAGTCAACACATAACAGGATAAAAATGCCACTGCTATTTTTTTTTTTTTTTTAGAAATTTTTTGTTTATCATTGTCCATCTCCTGATTGCAAAAATTGTCCATCTCCTCATTGCAAAAAAAAAAAAAGAAATTCACAGTTTATGATACGAGATTTTGTGACACGCAACCGACGGCGACCCCCATACCAACCCATCCTGGATCTCAAAATGCGAAAATCACTAATAAAAACAAATACACGTACAATGAAAAAGAACAGAATTTACAGATAACGTAAACAGCCTGCAGCTATTTTTTAAAGACATTTAATTTATTACATTTCAAACACTCAAGTTGCACTTCTTCCCACCCCTTTCCAGGGATGTGAATGGAACTATTGTGCTGTTCTTCTGTCTAAGATTGTAATGATTGTTGACATTTGTATTATTATGCATGTTTTGCTTGTTCGCATATATGTTAAATTTCATTGCATGTTCAGAATAAAGCACTAAATCAAAAAAAAAAAAAAAAAAAAAATCAATCATACACTTCTGTATCTGAAGGCCACCATAATATTAACATTACACTCATGATTGACCCCCCCCCCACCCCTTCACCCCTGCCCCTTTGTTGTTTGTTTGTTTGTTTTTTGTTTTGTTTTGTTAACCCTCCGGTATCCCATCCACCAAGGCCCTTACTAAGCACCAAGTATGCCTTTTTGGCACACTTGTGGAATAATGCCAAAAAAAATTTCATACAGTGTTTTTAATTCTTTTACAGTTTTTTTTCTATGTCATCAACTTGAGCCGTAAATGAAAATACCAAATACTCAATAATTGTCACATTTTTTAACCCTTTAAATGCCATGTTTGTAATGTAAACAAACCATTTTGGATGGAAAAAACACAAAAAATTATTATTTTTTCAATATACTACATAAAAAGTGGATCACATATTATTTGATTTTTTCATCCTGGCATATGTCAATGATTAACTCCAACATTGGTTAATTGGCATTATTATTTTTGGCGCTAGGTCAAATGTTCAAAAATACTAGCATCTGTCACCAAGTGTGCGTAAAATGCACATCTATAAATCAAACTGTTAAATATTATATACTGATTTATTTTTCTGCTCTAATTTGATTTTATTTTTGTAAATCCAGGTCAGCCCTAATCATACATAACAAATGGAAGAAATAGTGCGTTTTTGGCACACTTGGGAGACAGATGCTAGTCTTATAATTTTCTTTTGTTTACAATGTGCACATTTTAGTTGGTGGCCCGAATTTTAAAGATCATGCAAAAATGAACAACTTTTGAATTCTAACCTTATTTAAATTGTGAAAAATAATATGAAGCTTTTTAAAACAAAGAGCAAAGTGTGTCTAAAAGGCGCACCTGGATACCGGAGGGTTAATTAGATAATTGTTGTATCTATTCTGTACTGGGTACTTGTCAATATTGGAGTTACATTAAGGATTGTCTTCTTCTGGGTCATGTGGGATTGTGGGAGGGATAAAAAGAAAACTGAAAGAATGGAAGTCCTCTTTATGACATTGCACTGTCATGCCTGTGAAAGTACTTCCAATAAAGAAAGTCAATAAAAAACAAAACAAAACATTACACTTGTCTATGCTTTGGTCAAAGTCCAGATGCAGGTTGGAGGTCGGACTGTCCAAACACACAGTGACGTCAGGTTTCCTCTCTGTGGAAGACAGTGGTGGTTCAGAAAAGCATGTCCAGCTGTTGTCCTTTGACTTCCTCCAGCCCAGACTCCATCCTCCTCAGTCATCATAGCAGTGGTGGTGGTGGGAGGGGGGGGGGGGGCGGGGCGGGACCCGGTCCGTCCTGTCTCTGCATGTATAAACAGCATCCTCGTCTTCTCAATTGTTGTCTTTATCAGGTGTTCGGTCTGTGATTGATAAGTGAACCATGGGCTGGTGAGAGACGTTTCCTCCTAAAGACCAGAATAGTGAGGTCAGTCTTATCAATTGCCACCTCACAGCCACATTCTTCAGTTATCCATTCTGTTGTGGGAACTTTAGTCAAATAACTCCTTTACTTTTAAAGTGAACCTGTGGGTCAGTTTTGGATTTCAGAATGGAAATCCACCAGTTTTCAATCCAGCCGGCCATTTAATGATAAATAATGTTACAATGAGAATGCTCGGTGCTGTACACATTTCATTTAATGTAAGCCAGGGGTGTCAAACTCATTTTAGTTCAGCGGCCACTTTCAGCTAAATTTGATCTGAAATGGGCTGAACCGGTAAAATAATATATCATAAATAACAATATAACATAATGATATATAATAATGTCAACTCCAAACTTTTCTCTGTGTTTCAGAGCGAAAAAAGTAAAATTACATTATGAAAAGCTTTACATCTACAAACTGTCCTTTCAAACAATGTGAATAACCTGAACAAACTGCAAAAATAAGTGTAATTTTAACAATATTCTGCCTCAGTTTATCATTTCCATATGTACATTATAACTTACAGATCACAGTGGATCTACAAACACACAAAACATTTCATAACAGACGGAATCTTGTTAAAATTGTACTTAACTTCTCTTAAGACATTTCAGGTTGTTCATATTTGTTCAGGTTATTCACATTTTTTGCGAAATTCTATTTTGTTTTAGTGTAAATACATGAAAATATTTACATTTTCAAAGAGAAAGATTTGGAGTTGTCATTATTTCTATGTTATTATGATAGTATTTTACTGGGTGACCCACTTGAGATTGAATTGGTCTGAATGTGGAACCTGAACTAAAAGGATTGCTAATAGTGTGTAATTTTTGCATTTCACAAATTCATCCCAGGGGCCGGACTGGACCCTTTGGCGGGCTGGATTTGGCCCCCGGGCCGCATGTTTGACACCTGTGATGTAAGCGGTGGATCAGGTGAAAAGGATTAGCATAAAATAAGTTTTTGGTTGAAGCCTATTCCTTTTTTTGGTTTTTACCCTCAGCCACACTGGTTGTCCGTCTGTCTGTCCAAAAACTTTGGCATGCACTGATAAGTCAGGCCACTGGGGGCAGCAGCGCGCCTGATAAGTCAGGTCGAGGGTTTTCAAGTGTGCGCACGTTATGTTTATGTTTGTTGTAATTATTGTACAATGCAATAATTGATGTACAAACCAAAAATAAATTCATTCTCTCATTCATTCATAAATACCTTTCAAATGGCAAAAAGTAAAATAAAATAAAATAAACTGTAAAATACAGTTTGTCGTCTTTTCATGGTCATCAGATATGACCCATTTGGACATTCAGAGGCTTCGTAGTTACCATGGAAACACTGTCATCTTCTACAACATCGATTCACCAGTAAACCCATGGAGTTGGATCAATGACAGTGGATGGACACACTGGGTTTATGTTCAGTTGATGATATTTTTGCTGAAAAGTCACCTTTTCTTCAGTTTTCTCTCTTTCTGATATAACCCTCAACTTTAATCAGTAAATTATCAGTATTCAGTAAATTAAAAACATTGGAAAAGAGCAGATTTTCACTGAAAATTGCAAAATAAAGAGGATAATATTAGAATAAATGAGGATAAATCACTCAAGAAAGATTAAATACAGAGAAAAAAAATCATTTGGGAACTGACACAAAAGTAACACTAGGTCTTCATGGGTTAATAATCGACAGACTCCTATCTTTTAATGTTTATTTACTTTATCTTTATACCTCGTAGCTTAGTTTCCATTTCTCCCACATGTAAAACCTTTTTGGTGATAGTTTTTTTTTTTTCATTGTGTCACATTTAGTATTCTGAATCTTTCATCATCTAGCAATCTATCATCAAGTATTCTGAATCTATTCTGTAAAATAGTTTGTCGTCTTTTCATGGTCATCAGATATGACCCATTTGGATGTTCAGAGGCTCTGTAGTTACTGTGGAAACACCGTCATCTTCTACAACATTGATTCACCAGTAAAACCCATGGAGTTGGATCAGTGACAGTGGATGGACACACTTGGGTTATGTTCAGTTAATGATATTTTTACTGAAAAAGTCACATATAGAGGAAAAAAAAATTGGATGTGAGCTGCATTTGGCTGCAGTCTGAATGTAGCCTTAGATTATATTGAATGGATGGAAGGTTGAAAAATCCCACAATAATTTGGTTCAGTTTAGGCATAAAAACACGTTAGAGTCCAGAAAAGTGCATGTAAAGGACTAAACATGGGTCATTTTAAGGCTTTTCACTAATTGAATAACATTTCATTTAGCTTCATCTTTTTTGCTTCGTTCATTTTTTCAGTTACTGCTGAAGAAAATAATCGATCAATTAATCGATTACACAACTAATCGCTAGCTGCAGCTCTTTCTAGTCTTCTCTTCCATTTGTAAATGATTGATATGCTCTTACAAAGAATGCATAATATTATACATGGCTCAGACAGACAAAAGACTCCGTGTCTCTTCCTCTAACATATTACTCTCTCTTGATCTATATCCACGATTTTATCTTAAAATCAATACCTTATGGAAACTGTGATATACCAACGCCGATGCTGATGCTGTGATATACTGATGCTGTACAACCTCTACATGTGAATAAAAGGCAAGGATAAAATATACCCAATTGATTTTCTTTATTGATTTCTCTATCTCTCTGATAAGGTAATGACAACATATGCAAACCTATCAGTCCAGAGTAAGATGGATGGTACACTGTCTGCTTTAATGAAATGGTTAATTGGTTGATGTGACCTGAAAGGTTGGAGTAAAGTGTACAAAGGACTGAGCAGTGCACATATTCATCTATGAATCTACAGACGAACGCATACAGATAACGCATTTTAGAATCAGTGCATATAATTAGCCTTATAGCGTAATTACCTAAGTCATACACTATACGAACAAAAGTATTGAATTCAGGTGTTTCTTTTCTAACGGGTCTAGGATACAAAACACTAATGACAAATGTATAAATAGTTAAATACTAGGATAAATATCATTGCATTGCATTAGTTAGTTGGTTTAAATTCTTATCTTTGTTTCCAAAATGCATCAGAAACAGTTTTTACTTAATTTCTCTCAACATTTATTTAGTTTTTTAATCCATGACTATGATTTTAAATGTTCTACCTCTAAATTTTTAACATTTTTCATGCTCTGGCTGTAATAATAATTCTCTACCACAACTAACCATCTACTTTCTTCACATCTCCCATTAGACTTTAAGGAAATTTTGAGGTATAAACTATATGGACAAAAATATTGGGACAATTTTATTATTATTATTATTATTATTATATTATTATTATTAGTTTATTATATCGTGGACAATCCCAAATAATTAACTGTATCAATAACAGTAAAAGGGTAGGGATGGGAATTGTAAGAATTTAACGATCCGATTCCATTAGCGATTTTGTTTATCGATCCGATTCCTTATGATTCTCTTATCGATTCTCATTGGGTGAGGGAATAAAAGATTACTAACAGGTGTGTTTGCCATTAACTGTCTTTTATATTTCCATCTCTGCACAGAAAATATAACATATACAATATGTACAAATAATAAGAACAGATGATGCCGGGCCCGGTTCGGGGGGGGGGGGGGGGGGGGGGGGGGGTATCAATCTTCACTTTTAAAGTCTTTGAAAAGGACTTCAAATCAGATTTTATCTTTTTTGTGTTTTTTGGCCTTTTTGTTGATGTAGTAGGTTAAAGTGAAAAAAAATAAGACAGATGATATAGATGAAGTTGTGCTGAAAAAAAATACCAAACATGGGTATAGTAAACATTTCTTTATATAGTATATAAAGGCAAAATCAAAGGTACTCAAAAACAGCCAAAACAGGCTCAGACCACTAAGGGTTAAAAGTGAACAAACTTTGAAAACTAAGAATCACCTTAGTTCTTGTGGTTAGCTTGATTTTGCAGATTCATGATTAGAATTACATGTGAAGAGACAGAAATGTATTAATAATAAATGTAATTGTTAACTTTGTTTTTTAATATTTTTGTACAATTTTCTAGTTTCTGAGTTAAATAAACAAATAAATAAATGAAACATTTCATGGCAGCGATGACATCAGATGAAAAATCCCTTTTGGATTTTATGCTGTTAGAATAAATAAAGTTGTAATATCCCCTAACTTCTAATCATATGGTCAGTCGCTGTGTGACGTCGGCCAGAGCCTCTCTTATAACGAACCCACAGCTGTAATTATGTACTCCGAATAATACTGCACCTTTATTGCAATCAGTGCTATATGTCGTTCTGAGGTGGTGTATAGCAGTTTAACGCCATGTAATTATTTTCATCACGGTTAGAACCAAGGAGCGTAGAGTGGATCTGAGCGTACAAAATCACATGAATGTGACACTGGAGTTAAGAGTTATCTGGAGTGATTACTTGAGTGTTTCTTTTTCTGACAGCTTCTTCCTTATACTCTATGTATCGAAACTCTAATACAGCAATAGGCGGAAAGCCCGGGGGGGTGTTCTCAGAAAGAACTGGTTCTCAAAAAGAACCGGTTCTCGATTCCCATCCGTAATCATGACTAATCTGATTAAAATTGTAACACAATTAACCCAATGACTCTGAACATCTCTGACAAAACTCATTCGGGCAGTTTGTCCAAGTAGTTACTGTCACAATGACACAAATGGGCAGTTGATCCAGTAGTGACAGTCAGCAGAACAAACAAATAAAGATGGAAGACACCAAAACAGCATTATTGCATCTAGACCAGGGGTCTCAAACTCATTTTCTGTCAGGGGCCACATTCAGCCCAATTGATCTCCAGTGGGCCGGACCAGTAAAATAATAAATAATTACAACCTCCAAATTTTTGTCTTTGTTTTAGTGCAAAAAAAAAAAAAAGCATTAAATTATGAAATACTACTTATAAACTGTCCAAACAAAAAAGATGTGAATAACCTGAAAAACAAAAATTTCTTAAGAAAAAAAAAAAAAAAAAAAGTGCAATTTTAACAATATTATGCCTCAGCTTAATCATATTTGTGCATTACGGATCAGATCTAAAAAGACACTGAACACTTAATAACAGGCAGAAAATTGTTAAATTGTGCTTAATTTTCTTTAAACATTTCAGATTATTCACATTTTATCATTAAATGATAGTTTGTAAATGTAAATATTTTCATAATTAATGTTATTTTTTGCACTAAAACAAAAACAAAAACTTGAAGTTGTCATTATTTATAATCATGATGTAATACTATTTTTTTCACATTAAACTGAGAATATAGAGTCATTATTTTCTGTAGGTTATTATGCTGTTATTATTTTACTGTAGATCATATTGGTCTGTATGTGGAACCTGAACTAAAATGAGTTCCACAGCCTTGAATGTGGAATTTTTGCCCTTTGCAAATTCATCCCATGGGCCGCATTGGAACCTTTGGCGGGCCGCATTTGGCCCCCGGGCCACATGTTTGAGACCCCTGATCTAGACCAATTTCAACCTAAATGGATGTAACCATAACATGTAGAAAAGACAATCAGTGCATAATGTGACAAGATGAAAATGGCCTAAAAGATGGAATAAAATAAATGATAAATGAACAATAATAATAAAATAAAATAAATGAACATTCCTAATATTCCTACTATATTATTCCTAATAAAATACATTTATCAAGAGCAATTTTTTTTTCCCGAGGTCAACAAATGAAAGTGATATTATATCTTGTGTGGCAGGTATTATGTCTCCAACAACATGCATCTGCACTTGCAATATAGTCATGAGTATATTATTGTCTAAAAAATGCTATATGGGCATAAATGACTGTCAAGTTGGAGGTTGTGGTCAACACTCTAGGTATTTAACTGTATCTGCGACCTTGGTCAGACTGAAGAAAATGCATGAATACAGCAATTCATAGCTAGATATCAAGCATTTGTGCAAAGACTCCTCTTTGAGCTGAAGGTTATAAGCATTACTCAATGAAAATAAGTCAGTCTGCCCATCTGTAATGCATACATGTGTCCCTGCCCCGTTTTCTACAAGATATTCATGAAAGGACCCCTCTAGTATTCAATGAAAAGCATAGCAGTTTGGACTTAAGAGCCTGGAATTCTTCGCAGTGCATTAAAGGAGTGATATTTTGCTCTTTTAAATGGAATTCTTCATTTTCAAACATTTCCCTGTGGTCTACATAAACTGTAAATGTTCTGCTTGAGTCTGAATTCTTCATTAATTCAACTCCACAGGTCCAACTTCAACCCTATTTCTGAGTAATGACACCAGAAAGGTGGTTTTGAGCGCTGGCCCTTTAAATACAAATGACCCCACCCTCTCCAGGTTGTCCTAGGCATTAACACTCTTTCCTTGAAAACGACAACATCCGGTCTCAGAAAATGAAAAAACTGGCATTTTTGGTCCGTTTAGAATAGAATAGAATAGAATAGAATAGAATAGAATAGAATAGAATAGCCTTATTGTCATTGTGCAAAAAGCAAGCAATGAAATTGGTATGGTACCTCCCACCCACAGTGCAAAAAATGAAGTGTAAACATATAAGAATTTAAAAGGCATAAAAGACAATAATACAATAAATACAAATACATTTTCTATTTTTGTCAGGTAGTAACTTTATTTTTGTTATTAGAAAAACAAAATCAAAATCAATCCATTTTTTAAATTGGTTATCTGTTTTTGACACTGAAAAGAGAAACGCCTTCAATAAAATTTGAATTCTTCTATTTTAAACGAAATGAATTAACCACTTGTTTTTCTTTGGTTTCTGAAAAGAAAATCCCACTTACCAATAGATACACTGACCCAAGTCCTTTTCCGTTTTTGATTTTAAAATGAAGAACAAAATACAAGTAATTGCTTTTTTCAATGTAATTATGCATTTTAAAACATGTCCCTGTGGTCTACATAAACTGTAAATGCTCTGCTTGGGTCTGAATTCTTCATTAATTCAACTCCACAGGTCCATCTTCAACAATATTTCTGAGTAATGACACCAGAAAGGTGGTTTTGAGCGCTGGCCCTTTAAATGCAAATGAGCCACTTCAGGCCCTGCCCCCTTTCAGGTTGTTGGCTGTGCTGCTCTGTCCTGTTCAACAAACAGCTGAACATTTTAGGTAATTGGCTGAAAGTTTGGACATATTTTCAGTTTTTACTGCAACCGCTGCTGCTGACAAACAATTATGTCGTACTTGGAGAAACGTTTGTCGGAAGTCTTGACCTTCTGTGTGCAAATGTTGTGACGTAACTAGTTATAAACGTAACAAATTAAAAAGGAATTGAAACGGGTTGTAGAAATCCACTCAATTTTTGCAGAAATGAATATAAAGATAACTTTGCAGCACCTGGAGGGTTCAAATTCAAACTTCATGAACTGTTAGGGTCCAAATACACAAATAAATGAACCAAAGACTAATAAAAATGGGTTTAGATAAATAGGACCCCTTTAAATACAACCAGTGGAAGCAGTATGGAGGTTTGAACCCTCAAAGACCCAAAAGCTGTCATTTTGCACTATCATTGTACTGAACATTAGTTTATTTTTGCACCTTACCTTTTAAATCACTTCTTAAAACACATTTTTATAGACTTGCTTTAATATGATGTTTGTCCCTTTTAATTTTTAATTTTAATGTTTTAAATTTGAATTATATCCTGTTTGATTATTAGTTTATATTCTCATACATGTTGTTTTATCTCACTCCTTCATTTTTACATTGATTTGACAGCATCATGTTACGTTATCCCTGCCCTCTTTACTCCGATTCACTTAATTTATTTGAAGTGTCATGTTTTTGCATTTGTTGAACACATCTCTTTAATTGTGTTGCTTCTGTTTTAGTGTTTTTACTCGCATCTTGTATCCTGCTGTTGTGCCCTCGGCTTTGTCTGTCAAAAGCACTTTGTAAACTTTGTTTTTAAAAGGTGCTATATAAATAAAAGCTATTACCTTACAGCTAAATTACACAGATTTTTTTCTATCTATCTATCTATCTATCTATCTATCTATCTATCTATCTATCTATCTATCTATCTATCTATCTATCTATCTATCTATCTATCTATCTATCTATCATTCGCATTATAACAGAAGTGTAATGTGTTTTTTCCGATCTTTACTTAAAAACCACTAAAATAAACCAGTCAGACATGCATTCTGTGTGTGTAAAGCATGGACATGTGTGTGTGTGTGTTTGTGTGTAGGTGTGTGTGTGTGTGTGTGTTGGGGGCAGTTAGCGGTGATAATGACACTGGTCAGCCGTGACTTATGCAAGTTCAAGGTCTTTATTGATCGGCGACGTGGTCTTAATCAAAGTTTGCCATCAGCAGCGCTTCCAGTGATTAAAGAAGTTGGACAGAGTTGACAGTAGAGCTCAGCCTTCCATCAGTTTGGCTCAGACTCCTCTAATCTGCCTTTACTCTGCACAAGCACTGTCACTGTTCTGGAGTAAAGCCAACAGGGAAAGACCTTAACCATTAAAGACCCCTAACTTGTCATAACTCCCAAATGATTTTTTTTTTTTTTTGTCTTTCCCAAGTGATATTTAATTATTTCTTATATTATCCTCTGCATTTTGCATTTTTCAGTGTAAATCAGGTGTTTTCCTATATTTAATTCACTGATCATGTAGATGTTCATAAAAGCTCAGTGTAAATTCAAAAGTTATTGTATTAAAAACAGACAAAAATGACCAAAAAAATGACTTTTTTAGTATATATATACAGTCTACTCTCGTTATACCACCATTTTCGCTCACCGCCGACCAAAACCATTGCACAAAAATCCCCAATGCATTATTCCATTAGCTACCGCCATTTCCGCCTATCGCCATCCGCCAGCCCAGTTCCATGCACAAACAACACTTATACCATTGATTTCCCGACCGTTATACCGCCAGCGTGATTGCTATCGAGTACACATAAATTTTAACAATGCACTGAAACAAACGCGCCAGACGCTGATCACGACAAGCTACGAGTAGGTCTACGGAACGGCCACCGTTCATTTATCGCAGAACACTCAGTAGGTCAGGATGTCGGGAAGAGGACGTGGGATTAAGCCAAAGCCTCAAGATGATGGGGTGTCATTTCCCGACACGGTATAATAATGCTTAAAATGTTTCCCCACTTTAAATGATCCCTTACAACATAACAGAATCAAGATTTATTTAGAAACGCAATTAGAACGGGTTAACGAAGGCAGCATAGACATCATATAGTAAAGACAAGCACATTATGGACGCAACCCATTGTAACGCCATTTTCGCTATACCACCAATTTGGCCGTGAACGGAAGTTGGCGGTATAACGAGAGTAGACTGTATATATATGGGGGGGGGGGGGGCTAAAAATTCAAACCAAATGTAGACTAATGTTATGAAGCAAGTTTGATAGCACTTTGGGTCTATTTTATAAACAAATACTTACTGAGATAAAAGAGAAACTATTTTTCAGATAGAGTCTGACCCACTTGAAATCTAACTGGACTGTATGTGTCTGTATGTGGAACCTGAATTAAAATGATTTTGACACCACTGATTGTTAATATCTTCAGTGTAATTTTTGCATTTCACAAATTCATCCCGCGGGCCGGATTGGACCCTTTTATATTTGGTCCCCGGGCCGCATGTTTGACACCTGTGCTTTAGGTGATTATGTCTTATTTTAAGTGTGATGAGATATTTTGACTAGAAATGAGAAAAATACACTTGGTAAGATTTAGATTTTTTTTCCAGTGTTGAACAAACTGCACAAAAACACTACCAGTGCAGAAGAGTAGATGTGTGTGTGTGTGTGTGTGTGTGTGTGTGTGTGTGTGTGTGTGTGTGTGTGTGTGTGAGAGAGAGAGAGAGAGACTATATACAAATATTTCTCACATAAAAACAGTCAGATTTGCTGTTGAAAGACACTGTAGAGACACACACACACATCTACACACACACACACACACACACACACACACACACACACACACAGCTCAGCTCTGAGTCTGTGCCTCCTTCTCCTCTTTGTTCTGCCTGTGAATCCAATCTCACCTCAATCAGCCCAAGTGCTGGTGTTTCCTTCTCGCCGCTGCTCTCCGTGCACAGATGTTAAGCAAGAAATAAAGGTCATGGAAACATTCAAGTGTTACTGATCTGTTTTTTCTTTTTATCCAGTAATGGAGGCTGATCAAGGAACGGGGTTATCGGATGATTCAGGCGCAGATAAAGCGGACCTGAGGTGTGGGCTGTAGCGTACTGGGATCTGATTAGACGCCAACAGGTGAAACTTTGGGGGGGTATTTCCACAACACCACCATCATGTGTGCTTTGAAAGATGAGCAGTGATCTTTGAAGCTGCAGATTCGGATCTGTGACAGTGTCGTCCTGTCAGATAGGCATCGCACACTTTCAGCATCTGGAAACACACACCACTTTGATTTAATCTACCCTGATCACACACACTAAGAGAAGAGGGTGTGTTATTGTGTGATTGTTGTGTAATGAGGGCTGCACAGTACCTGCATGTTTACATTGGATGCATTTTACACCACAACGATATGAAAAGTACTTACTGTAAGCATTCAGGATCTAGCACAGAAACTGGCTTTGAGTCCCCACTGAATGTGCAGTCGTTTCCTTTTTGTTCAAGATCTGATGGTAAAACGTGACAATTATCAACTACGAACACTACATTTTTAACTGGACTCTGAAGAATTAATTTTCTAGATGTTTAACCCATAAAGACTCAAACATCCACCACCGACCAAAAGCATCTGCTGATCTACTGGGGTACACAGTGGCGTAGTCCCAGGTATACAGCAGTATACAGAGTATCCATATTTATTTTCAGTCAGTATTGGGTATACCCACATGTAAATCCCCTTAATGCACCATTCAGTCATATCTGAGCCAAATTGCCCATGTTTTCTAAAGCTATGGCCCACCCTACTCTGCCTCTAATTGGCTAGTACTCGGTGCCTTCACTGACTAAACTGGTTAACTTTAGGCACGAGGACTGATGAGCCAATCAGAGGCAGAGCAGGACGGGTCATGCTGAGGAAAATCTTGCTAACTTAGCGCCATAGTCAGGGCTCTGCTTAGCGCTGACCACCTCTAGAACCTGACTGGACACCTCAGGTGCCAGTGCCACCCCAGTTGATTGACAGGTCGCTGCACATCTCGATGAAAGATGCGCGATTATTGGAAGTGCAAACAAGAAAGGCAGAATAAACGAATTTCAAATGAGTGGCACATGTCAAGAGAACCTACTTTGATGGAATACATAATTCTGAGGTAAGTTTAAAGGTGGTTTCAGAATTAGTCACTGTTTTAAACTACTGGTCATATGACTGCACATTTAGAGAAGACATTTACAGAATTTTGTCGTCAGTAGTTAAATTGTATGAGTAGGCTAACGTTATGAAAGGCTAACGTTATGAAGGCTAGCGCTATCCTATGTTTGCCTCCTGTTGAATACATTTCCGTTCATGCAGCTGCTTGTGTGACCAGTAAAACCTACAAACTGCTCCTGATCAAGTCATGATCATTTTATAATAGTGAGCGAATACTACTGATGGATTTTTGGGTAAATAGTCTGACATGTCACTGTTTCTACAACAGCGTTTTTCTGGACTACTTTAAACAAAAAAAAGGGGCAAAAGTTGAGAGTATACCCACTTCTCCAGGGACCACTACACCACTGGGTACATCCACTGGCTGTCCCTGATCTATAAGGCTCTTCTTGGGTTGGTTCTGTCATGTGTATCTTCTCTTCTTCAGAGAACCAATAGCCCTTATGCCCATGCGCGCAGATGACACTGGGGACTAGGGCTGTAGCGCTACACTAATTTCACAATACGATACAATACATGATATTCAGCTCACAATACTATATATATTACGATATTCGGCCAACAATACGATTCAATATTATTCAATACTTTTGCATCATTTTCTGAAAGATTTTAAAGGGACAGAGTGATTTTGGTGACATCTTGTGTGCGTTCCATTGACTTGGATTGAATTAACTGAACTGAAAACTGAAAGCATTGATCAATTACACAATATATGGCTCTGACTGGACAGCGTCTACAGCTTGCAAATGCTGGACAAAATGAATCCAAGATGTGATGAGAAAATTAGTTTGATTTATTGAAACAGTGCAAACTGTGGCTTACAAGCCTTTGAAAAGTGCAGTATCCCAGGTGAACAAAACTGACACTGTGTTTCCTGTGGAACTGATGTGTTGGTGTGGCGTGTATAATTGGGGGGGGGGCTTGGCCAGTTTCCTACTTATAATACTACAGGGTACAGGGCAATGCAGACCATGTCATCTGCGGTAGTGAAAGTGAAACTTAACACTCATTTATGCGCCAATGCAACAGCGATGATTTTTTTGGTATGAAATGTATGGTGTGGCAGCAACGATTTTGCAGTTGCACTGCATCGCTTTCCTTCTTCTTTTTAAATCCGAAGTGCTCCCACACATCTGCTTTTAAGTATGAAGGTGCTGGATTTATATTCACCGCCCTTACGAGAGAATTTGAGGCTGTCATTATTTATAGGTTATTATGATGGATGGATGGATGGATGGATGGATGGATGGATGGATAATCCACTGTGATCTGTGAGTTGTGTTAATAATAAGAGGTGGAATATTGTAGAAATTGTTCAAATTTTAGTTCCAAACTAAAAATTTTAACAATATTCTGCCTGTTACCAAATGTTTATGTAACACTGTATGTAATGTACATGTATGATAATAAGTCGAGGCATAATATTGTTAACATTGCACTAATTTTTCAAATGAAATGTCTGTTTTTTCAGGTTATTCACATCTTTTTTGTAAAATGTAAATATTTGCATAATTTAATGGGGGCTTTTTTGTACTAAAACAAAATGAAAAACTTGGATTTGTCATTATTTATAGGTTATTAAGTCATAATTTCACTGGTTTGGCTCGCTTGAGATCAAATTGGGCTAAATATAGAACTGAACCAAAATGAGTTTGACACCCTTGCAGTAGAATATCAAGGGGAGCATATACTCATATACTTTATAAAGTTTCCCTTGACAAAGCAGATTATTCAGCATCAAAAAGCAAATAAATAAATAAATAAAGTAATGGAATAACAATATAAGAAAAAAATCTAAAAGAAATCACTGCCTCTATGTACTATTTTTTATCTTCAGTCGCTCAGGTGACATTATTGTTTATTCAAGGGACAAAGAAAAGAAGTTTAGCTTCAATGTGGGAAAATAAACAATGTTACTGAAAAGCAAACATGCGAAGGCTGGCGTTCTCAGATTGTATTCGACGTCAGAGCTGATATTTTTCATTTTTTAATCGCCACATCGAACAAATCTAATCTTTAACGCCTCATAAGTAAGTGTTTGTGCTGCTGATAGGAGTTTAAATGTTATCTGCTGGACACGCTGTATATGCCGCTTTGCAAACACTATTATCACCGAAACGTGTAAAAGAAATTCGTCCAAGAAGGATTTCCATTGTTTGCGGTGGATGGTTATCACAGAACTATCCAGTGTGTGCCGACGATAAGTCAACCGCGAGGCGTTCACTTGTGAGCGAAAGTCGAAGAGACACGGGAAAGAGCAGCTTTTCCAGATATAAATGATGCAGCTCTGCTTTTTACAGGGTCTCAAATGGACTGAAACTAAAGTTTGATTAAGATTTACGACCTGGAACTATTTTCCTTTTAATGCTTGCGAAGGTCTGCTTGAGCATGACAAAGAGCTGGGATCGGGTGAGGTAATACAAAGAGAGACCATGCACCACAAAATAAAATAAAGTGCATTTGAGAGATGGTGCAGACCGGCGTAGATCACTTAGCAGCGATATATGAACTACTCAGGGTCTACCACCTAAACAACATATTACTGGATTTTGTTGCATCTTCTGCTCTATTACTGGATTCCTGTTCCACACCAACAATCCACTTTACAACTCGTATCCAACACTGTGATATCTATGACGTAAGACAAGCATAGGTGGACGGTAAAACAGATTAGATAGTTTCATTATTGATTCACCACAATATTCTTGAGTTACTTTTAGAGCTCCTGAGCAGCGTCTGCAGGGCTAAATGATCGCACAATGTCATTATACTCTGATTTCACAGGCTTTTTTAGGTCCTTCTGCATTATTTCAGAGAATGTGCACAGCCAGTAGATGAGAATGATGCATTCAATGGCCCGTGAAGTCGATCAGGCGGATACATTTGTCAGGTATCATTCACTTATTGCTTCTTTTAAACCTCTGCTGCACTTTGAGCTTTTATTACAGATTCCTTTTTTTATCGAAATCCTTAAGGACTATCTCTGCAAGTGCAAGCTATTTTTATTTCTCTTTTATATAAAAAGGTACACACTGACCACAACAGCTTAGACCGAGCCAGCAAAAACATTTTACATCTCTTGCAAAAGTAAACAATTTCTGAGAAAACTGTCAAACACCTTGAAAAATATATCCTTTTGATTCAACGTGTTAGCCTTTAGAATAAGCAGACAAAGCTGTAACTACACACTAATGGTATGAAAAACACTTGTGGCTTTTGCTTTTCCTACTCCTACATAAACAGTAAACACGTGCATTCTTAACACACTTTCAATACAGATACCGGGTAAAAGTGATTGATTTTTGTTCTTTCATCAAACAACAAAAATACTGGAGAAGAATATAAAATCATTTAAGCCACAAATGAACAGAAAACATCGAATCGCATTGAACTTCTCTCTGAAAAGTCAATATTTTGTTTTCTCATTAGTTCTGCATGGACCCTCTAATACAGGGGGGTTAAACATAGGGTCTGTGGGCCAAAGATGGGCCGCTAATACGGAAGTAAATCTGTCTCATCAGATTTTGAACAATAAAAGCCATTGAATTTCTAGCACTGATTTTTTTTTTTTTTTTGCATTGAAATAAAGTATCTGAATTTTTTGTCTCTGAATTCAACTATGTTCATAAATTTAGAATAAAAAAATTCAGATGCAAAAATTCAGATGCAAAAACTTCAGGAGTAAAAAATTCAGACGCAAAAAATTCAGATCACACATCTGCGCTGACCGTCTTCCTGCATCGGCGTCACATGACCAACCTAACGCAACTCGATTGGCTGGCTGTCGGTTCGACTTGAGATAGAATCAGTTGCTT
Source organism: Sphaeramia orbicularis (assembly GCF_902148855.1). Classification (NCBI taxonomy): domain Eukaryota; kingdom Metazoa; phylum Chordata; class Actinopteri; order Kurtiformes; family Apogonidae; genus Sphaeramia; species Sphaeramia orbicularis. Next base: position 9,901,668 of record NC_043965.1, read on the forward strand.
ATCCTTGGTGTGGCGTGATCTAAATTTTTTGCCTCTGAATTTTTTGCAAGGGAATTTTTTGCTTCTGAATTTTTTGCATCTGAATTTTTTTGCTTCTGAATTTTTGCTTCTGAATTTTTTTGCTTCTGAATTTTTTGCATCTGAATTTTTTTATTCTAAATTTATTAACAGAGACAAAAAAATTCAGAGACTTCATTTCAGTGCAAAAAAAAAATTCAGATACTTAATTTCAGTGCAAAAAAATTCAGTGCAAGAAATTCAATGGCTTTTCTAATTCAAAATCTAATGAGACAGATTTACTTCCATACACTAAAGGGTCCAATCCAGCCGTGGGATGAATTTCTAAAATGCTAAATGTATTATTGTGTTTATTCTGTTGTTTTACTTGGTACTTTTATTTCGCTGTTTTTAATTGTACAGCTGTTTTTATGTCTTTTTAATCTATACTTGTATTTTTTATTTTGTTTTTTCTCCTGTAAGTCGATCTGGAAACAAGCGTCTGCCAAATGCATACATGTACATGTAATTTGTAAAATGCGAATTTTAGTCAATCATTTTGCTTTTTTTATTCATCTGTACGACACTGTTTTTAATTGTACAGCTGTTTTATGTCTTTAATCTATTCATGTATTTTTTTAAATTTTTTTTTTTCACCTGTAGGTTGCTTTGGAAAAAAGTGTCTGCCAAATGCGTAAATGTAATTTGTAAAATGCGAAAAGGACACCAAACATATTAACAAGTCAAAATCATTTTAATTCAGGTTTCACATACAGACCAATATGATCTAAAGTGGGTCAGACCAGTAAAATCCGATCATAAGTCACTTTTCCATTGACCCTCAAATTGCGCAAATATAACTTGCACATAAAAATTAACCTAATGGAAAAACGACAATTTTGCCAAAAGTCTCATTTTTCAGTTAAAAGTTTTTGCGCTGGCAAGAGGTGGTTTTTCAGGTGTAGCGTAAATGGTATTTCGCGCAAAACTGCAATGGAAAGACCTTTTCTTACAACTAGAGTCAGGTGAATAAAAAAAATGGATGTTGACTTACGTTACAACAAGTGAAGAAGAAGAAGAAACGTGTTTGTATGTGTGGACACACCAGGAAACCCGATCATTTTTTAATTTAGTAGGTGATAGAGGGGTAATATATAATAATAATAATAATAATAATAATAATAATAATAATAATAATGAATATATCTGTAAATCAACGACATATTTACGTTTGTCACCATGTTTATGGAATGACTTCTCGTGTCATCTCACGATAATAAATAAACAAATCACCGCATTTGTGATTTAATGGAAAAACCGACATTACGTACTTCTGTTTTTTCAGCATTTAGTAAATATCGGTAAAGTTTTACGCAGATGTCCAGTGGAAAAGTGACTATAATAACCTATAAATAATAACAGCTGAAATTTCTTTTCTTTGTTTTTGTGTAAAAAAGTAAAATTACACAAAGATATTTACATTTACAAAACTATCCTTTAACAAAAAATGTGAATAACCTGAACAAATATGAACAACATCAAATATCTTAAGAGAAATAAATCCATCTTTATCAAAATTCTGCCTGTTATTAAATGTTTTGTGTATTTGTAGATGTACTGTGATCTGTAAGGTGTAATGCACATGTGTAAATGATAAATCAAGGTGTAATATTGTTAAAATTGCAGTTATTTTTCCAAAGAAATTTCAGGTTGCTCACATTTTTGTTAAAAGTTTGGTGTTGTCATTATTTATAGCTTATTATGTTATTATTTTACTGGTTCAACCCGCTTGAGATCATAAAGATTTCTTTTTCTTTTTTGTCAGACAGATGGGAAAAAAGTTGATTACCTCCGCCAAGGAGGTTATGTTTTTGCCAGGGTTTGTTTGTTTGTTTGTTTGTCTGTTTGTTTGTTTGTTTGTTTGTTTGTCTGTCCATTAGTGTGCAACATAACTCAAAAAGGTATGGACAGATTTGGATGAAATTTTCAGGGTTTGTTGGAAATGGGATAAGGAAGAAATGATTAAATTTTGGTGGTGATCGGGGGTGGGGGGGCCCACGTCGGGGGGCCACTGATCAGCCTTGGCGGAGGTCTGCGTTCTCCGAGTGCTTCTAGTTTTGTTTTGTTTTTTTTCCTTGACATGTTTCAGTGAGGTAAAAAAAAAAAATCAACTTTTTTTCCATCTGTCTGACAAAAAAGAAAAATGTATCTTTATAAGTTTCAGTAGACAGCATGAACCTAATCGAACCACCTGGAATCATATCGGGCATATTGGCATGTGGCCTCTGAACTAAAGTTTGACACCCCTGCTCTAATACATGTGCTGGTGTATTTGGTAGATTTCAGGGTGAATCAAAGGTTTTAAAGTCTGTCAAACCATGTCTGATAAACAGCTCTACTCACAAAGGAGTACTCACACTGCAAAAACAGGAATATCTGACTTAGATAAACGGACTTAAAGATCATTTTTTGGATTTATTTACTTATTGAGACATAATCTTGTTCAGATTATTTGACTTGACAGGGTGCTGTTAAGATTGGCGAATATATTGTTGAATAATGTGTATATATGATTGAGCCCGGTGGGGGGTGTTTGTTTTGTTTATTATTTTCATTGTTTGTTTTTGGGTTTTTTTTGTTTTTTTTTTTGTTTTGTTTTGTTTTTTTTCCTCTGTTTTCCTTTGTCTGTTTGTGTTTCTTATTGTTCTACATTAAAAAATTCATAAAGATACCTGAGGGGAAAAAAAAGATTATTTGACTTATTCCAAGAATTTTCATCTTGCGCCACCCCATTTAGATATTACAACTAATTTTAAGCAAACAAGCTCCATTGTTGGGGAATGAGTATGGCGGACACAGTAACTGTTTGTCCTTAAGAAATTTTTACTTGTTTTACGCAGTTTTGCCTGTAAATACATATCTATTGAATCATTACATCTTTATACAATCATATATTTATAACATAGTTTTTAAAAAGTCTGCCTATGAAGTCTTACTATGCTTAAAATAATAATTTTAGCATCTATTATTCTTAGCTGATATTGTCTTGTTTATAGAAAACTTGATAAGTGCAATTTTCTTACCAATTTTACTTGAAATAAGACATTTTAACCTAATATTGAGTTTCATTTTCTTATTTTTGTGCAGGCCTTTTGTTGCAGTGTACTTACCAAGGAATAGTATTTTCTATGCAACACTGTTCACAATGGATTGTGCAAAATAATCATGAAATGCCTTCAGATGCATTTCAACAAAGGTAAGCATCTAAAGAAGGACAGAGACACTGGATACAAAGGACAAATGTAGGAAGTAAAAGGAGATATGTGTGCTTATTCCAGTACAGTACAAATACCTGAAAAGTCTGCTTCAGTTCATTCTTAGTGTTTTGTTATTTCCACTCCTGCATGTCTCTTAAATGCATGAGTTTAATGTATTATTATTAGTCATGAAGTCATACAGTTAGGGCTGCAGAAATAATCAGTTTTAAATCAAAATCAGTTTAATTAATTAGGATGATGTTTAAAAAAAGAGCAATCGTCAAATTGAATTTCATCTCTCTCCTGTCTCTGGTCCTCCAGGCTACCGTAGGCTCCTCCTCCAGGCTACCGTAGGCTCCTCCTCCAGGCTATCGGAGACTCCTTCTCCAGGCTATCGCAGGCTCCTCCTCTGAGCTACCAAAGGCTCCTCCTCCAGGCTACTGTACTCTCCTCCTCCGGGCTATCATAGGCTCCTCCTCCAGGCTATCGTAGGCTCCTCCTCTGGGCTACCGTAGGCTCCTCCTCCAGGTTACCGTAGGCTCCTCCTTCAGGCTACTGCACTCTCCTCCTCCGGGCTATCGTAAGCTCCTCCTCCAGGCAATCATAGGCTCCTCCTCTGGGCTATCATAGGCTCCTCCTCTGGGCTACTGTAGGCTCCTCCTCCAGGTTACCGTAGGCTTCTCCTTCAGGCTACTGTAAGCTCCTCCTCCAAGCTACTGCACTCTCCTCCTCCGGGCTATCGTAGGCTCCTCCTCCGGGCTATCATAGGCTCCTCCTCTGGGCTACCGTAGGCTCCTCCTCCAGGCTATCATTGGCTCCTCCTCCAGGATACCGTAGGGCTACCGTAGGCTCCTCCTCCAGGCTATCATTGGCTCCTCCTCCAGGATACCGTAGGGCTACCGTAGGCTCCTCCTCCAGGCTATCATTGGCTCCTCCTCCAGGATACTGTAGGCTCCACTTCCAGGATACCGTAGGCTCCTCCTCCAGGCTACTGTAGGCTCCTCCTCCGGGCTACTGTAGGCTCCTCTGGGCTACCATAGGCTCCTCCTCCAGGTTACCGTAGGCTCCTCTTCCGGGCTACTAATAGTAATATAGTAATATATATAGGCTAATATAGTAGTATATCGCACTACATTGTGCTATACTATATTGTGTTTTTTTACTACACACATTGCACTTCATGTTTTAAAAGGTCATATTGTTTTTCACAACTTGTATTTGGTCAGAATTTAAAGGTAGTTCATTTTTGCATGATTTTTTAAATTCTGAGCCACTAAAATCAGTACATTGTAAACCATGGGAAATTACTACACCAGCACCCAAAGATAAGACATTTTTAAGATAAGTAAATTTAAGATAATTTAAGCTAAGATAATTTAAGATAAGATAAAATAAGCTTTATTTGTTATTTGTACACATCCAGGTACAAAGGAATTATTATGCAGAGGTCTCTCAGAGTGCAAGTATAAAATAAGAAATAAGAGTAAAATAATACATATTAACCACTCTTGCTGTTAACCACTGACATATTCCAGGCTGCAAAAAAAAAAAAACATGTATGTAGTATATTGCTCTATATTGTGCTATACTATATTGTGTTTTTTGAATTTTAAAAAATGGTTTACATGACAATCGTGGCATTTAAAGGGTTAAAAAAAAATGACTGTGGAGTATTTGGTGTTTTTGTTTATGGCTGAAGTTGATGAAATACAAAAAAAAAAAAAAGTATAAATAAATAAATAAATGTTAAAATCAAACTGTATGAAAAAGTGACATTACTTACAGTACAGATTACACACTTGGGTGATTAGGAGGTTAATGGTCATATTAATTTATAAGGAAGTGTAATAATGGTAACTTGTAAAGGGTGAATCACTCTGTGGTGGTTTTAAAGTAAGTCCACATTGATAACACAATACAAGTGAATTACCAGACACGGGCAAGGCTGTAACCTTGGCATTCTGTTCATACATCACACCGTATGCCACATTTACAGGCCACGCAGGCCCGGTTTGTCGTAGATGGCTTCTATTGTCCCAGCCATCTACTCCCACTGTTCTGGAGATAAAGCTCTTCCTCCTTTAATGGATTCTGCTGGTGTATTGTGCCGCTATTCAGCCTCAGTGAAAAGCCGGGGCCTGCCGAGGGACAATTCAGCCAAGAATGTGACATATCCTAATATCCGACTACCAGTTACTCTTTGAGTGGCCAAACAACGTGTGCTTTACAAGCCCTGTGAGGCACCCCGCCAGCCACCAGTCAGCACAACAACAACACATTCAATACATTCACACACGTACACTTTCCTCCTGCTTCATCCCTCGGCTCTTCACTCTCATACTGATGGTCCACAGGTGGTTATTTTATTCAATCTTTGTGCATCCATACGTTTTGCACACAGTCAGTACAGTACGACGACATGAACGCACTCGATAAAAGCTAAAACAAAACCAAACCTCATCTTATTACACTGAACGGAAACATTTAGTAAATATTAACCATGAATTAAAGCTGCAAATACCTGTTAATAAAGTAATTATTATGCCTTTTAATATTTCATATTACCATGTAAGTTACAGCAGTAAACATGTATTTTGTATTATTGGTCTGTCTGTCTGTGTGTGTGTGTGTGTGTGTGTGTGTGTGTGTGTGTGTGTGTGTGTGTGCAAGATAACTCAAAAAGTTATGGACGGATTTGGATAAAAATTTCAGGAAATGTTGATACTGGCACAAGGAACAAATGATTAAATTTTGGTGCATTACATTACATAACTTTTTTTGTTGTGATCTGGCACTATATAAATAAAATTTGATTGATTAAGTGATTTGATTGGTTTTCCCCTGTAAGTCGCTTTGGAAAAAAGCGTCTGCCAAATGCATAAACATAAACATGTAATGCAATGTAATACAGTATAGTATAATATAATGTAATGTAATATAGTATAGTATAATGCAATATAATATAATGTAATGTAATATAGTATTGTATAATATAATGGAATGTAATATAATAAAATGTAATGTAATATAATATGATGCAATATAATATAGTATAACATAATGTAATATAGTATAAAATAATGTAATGTAATATAATATAATGCAATGTAATATAATATAGTATAATGTAATGTAATATAATATAATGCAATAGAATGTAATGTAATATAATAGAATGTAATGTAATATAATAGAATGTAATGTTATATTGTATAATATAATGTCATATAATATAGCATAAAATAATGTAATGTAATATAACGTGATGTAATGTAATATAATATAATGTAATGTAATACAGTATAATGTTATGTAATATAATAGAATGTAATGTAATATAATATAATGCAATATAATATAGTATAATGTAGTGTAATATAATATAATGTAATAGAATGTAATGTAATATAATATAATGTTGGTGTTTGGGACATAAGAAAAGACTCATGTCAGCTTTATAATATGGTAATTACCTCATTTACTTTCAGGAATTGTAATTGTTATTATTTAAAAAATGCATAGTTTCCTTTGTAAAGAGTGTCTACTATATTGTTCTAATAAATAGGTTAACTTTTCTATATTAATTCAGTTCATCCGTGCCGTTATACAGTGTATAGAGCATGTACAACGAAAAGATTTATGAGGTTCTTTGAAATACTGCAGATTCACTTGAAAAAAAAGACAATAAATACATACAAGAACAAATATAAAATCAAAGAAAGTAATAAATAGATAATTAAATAAATGACTCATGCACCTCCTTTTTAATTTGACCTTGTATATATCCTTTATATGTATATATTTCTTTCATCTGTAGTATACAGCCTCTTGTATATTTTTAGTATTACTTTGTAGTTTTGTCAGTATTTCAAGTATATATTTTCGGTATAATTTTTGCGTTCTTTTTGCACTTTAAGAATCTGCTGCTAAACAGAAACGACCAGCTAACGATCAAAATGACATTAAAGATTTATTCTATTCTATTAAACTAATTATTGTTTTTAAACAAGTATAGATTACTTTGAAATATGTGTGATAGGACAGAATACTTTGGCACATGTGGAGAAACTATCAGGGTCTGGTGTGCAGCGTTTTTGTGCACAACTTTTAAAATAACTGTCTTGATCCTTATATTTAACCCAAACAGCCACTGGTGACCAAAACCACCTGCTGATCTAAACAGTTTAATACTTATTGTCCCACTAATCCTATCAATACATGGAAATAACACTGGGCTACAGTTTTTTTGTTTTTTTTTTTGTTTTTTTTTTTAGAAATGATCTGCCTCACAGATTAAATGTGCTAAATGTTACGTATTTTAATAACATAATTGGAAAACAAATGACAAAAGTGCTGGTTTCCTGATGTTTTCAAGATATATGATAAAGTGTTATTACACATTTATCCTCCTAAGACCCAGCAGTGCATTTCTGTCCTCTGTAGTGGACAAGACTTTCACAGCTTTACTTTAAAATTAAAAATTACAAAATGTCCACTGAAGAGGACAATATATATTAAAAAAAAATTGTATCTGAAAAATCTGTTGCATCAGTTTCCAATTAAGGCAGTTATTTAATGTAAAATGGCAAAAATGTTGACTTACTGGGTCTCAGGAGGGTATATTGTTTTATGTAAATTTATATAATAGATTTATAAATCTTCCACTAGATAGAACCTGTAAAGTGAATGTATTGTCATGTGCAGACAGAGTTTTGAAGCAGATCTAGTAGTTCTGACACTAATATTCCTTTGGAGTTAAACCCATTCTCTAGTCAGTTCTTGAATTTCACATTTTGACCCAAGACTGTATCTTGGAAACTTCAGCCAACCAGATATTTATGACTGGATTTTTCTTTATCAGTGACTCACACATGGTAACATTTTACTACTTTATTCTGGAAGCATTTTACTTGTAGAACAGTGTAATTGGTGTAAAATGCAGTTATTCATCTTTTCATGGTCATCAGATATGACCCATTTGGATGTTCAGAGGCTCCGCAGTTACCATGGAAACACCGTCATCTTCTACAACATTGATTCACCAGTAAAACCCATAGAGCTGGATCAATGACAGTAGATGGACACACTGGGTTTATGTTCAGTTAATGATAGATTTGACTGAAAAAGTCACTTTTTTGACAGTTTTCTCTGTTTTGATTTAATAAATAATGTGATGCCATCATTTTCCTTGTCCACATAGACTTTTTTTTTTCTTACTGTTTAGTGTGAAATGTGTTTTTAAATCTTTGAGGCCCGTATACAGAGGGAAAAAATAATAATATTGTAAAATATCCTCCTTGATGTGAATAGGAAATAAATATATGAAATAGATCAATGCAGTTAAAAACTAATGGGTTCCAGATACTGACCCAGTCTACCCAGTTAGCCAGAAGTCATAAACTATATGGACAAAACTAATGGGACACATTGAATTCAGGTGTTTCTTTTCGAACAGGGGTCTGGGATACAACAACACTGATTCACCAATAAAACCCATGAAATTTGATAAATGACAGTAGATGGAGACCCTTGTTTTATATTCAGTTATTGATAGATTTTCTGAAGAAGTTATTTTTTTCATCAGTTTTCTCTGTTTCGATATAATAGCCTTTGAATTTACTCTTTTTTTTCATGAATATCTACATGATTGGCTAATTTAATACAGGGAAAACACATGATTTACCCTGAAAAATGCAAAATACAGAGGATAATATTACAATAAATGGTGTTAAATCGCTTAAGAAAGGTTAAATAGAGAGAATAAAAAAGTAGCACTGGGTCTTCATGGGTTAAAAATCAAGAGACAATAGTCTTCTTCTCCCCCTCTCCCCCAGTCTCTTTCTCTATCGCTCTCTCTTTTTCCCCTTCTCTACTCTCTCTCTTTAACCCCAACTGGTCAAGGCAGACGGTCATCCTCCAGGAGTCTGGGTCTGCTCGAGGTTTCTGCCTGTTAAAGGGAAGTTTTTCCTCGCCACTGTCACCAGTCACAAGTGTTTGCTCCTGGAGGATTCTGTTGGGTTTCTGTAAATTGGCTTAGAGTCTGGTTTTGACCAACTCTATATATAAAATGTCAAGAGATAACTTTTTTGTGATCTGGCGCTATATACATAAAATTTGATTGATTGAGTGATTTAATTGGTTTTCCCCTGTAAGTCGCTTTGGAAAAAAGCGTCTGCCAAATGCGTAAACATAAACATAAACATAAACAATAGTCGCTTTTCCATTGACCCTCAAATTGCGCAAATATAACTTGCGCATAAAAATGTACCTAATGGAAAAACGACAATTTCACCAAAAGTCTTATTTTTCGATTAAACGTTTTTGCGCTGGCAAGTGGTTTTCCGGGCGTAGCACAAACAGTATATCACGCAAAACTGCAACGGAAAGACCTTTTTTCACAACTGGAGTCAAGTGAATCAAAAAAAACAAATGCTGACATACATTACAACAAGCAAAGAAGAAGACAAAACATGTCACGGTATGTGTGGACACACCAGCAAACCCAGTCCTTTTTTAACCCTTTCATGCATGAATTATAAGAACCTTAATCAAGCCCCCCCCCCCCCCCCCCCGCAGTGTTTTTATTACATTTTAGGCATAAAAAAAACAATGTGATTGCATTTTTTCTATGAACCTATTTTTCATGGAGTTACAAAAATGTCCACACAGCTGGACACCATGCATTTAATTTCTGAAGCAAAGAAACATGCATTTACTGACAAACTGTGTAAAAACTATGAAATATATTTTTTTAATTCTGCTAATCTGATGTTTTCTCACATTTTTAACATACTCTAATACTAGTTATTACACACTCAGATAATATGCAACAAAAAACAACTTTAAAAAAAAACAAAAAAAAACCCTGTTAAATACAGTCTAATAACAATTAGCAACTGATTTGTACTCAAATATGCTAGTGCAGATCAGGTTTATCAACAGCAGAAAAGTTACAGTAATGGTATGAATGTCAGTGTATGGGATGGTGCATGAGTGTCCACTGTGTTGGCTGATATGCAACTAAAACAACGAAATCCATAAATATACAAGAGAACAGCTGTAGAATAACTGTCCACTGCAGTGTCCACTATGCATGAAAGGGTTAATTTAGTAGGAGATAGAGGAGTAATATATAATAATATTGAAAATATCTGTAAATCAACACCATATTTACGTTCGTCACCATGTTTATGGGATTACTTCTTGTGTCACCTCACGATAATAAATGATCAAATCATCGCATTTGTGATTTAATGGAAAAACCGACACTACGCACTTCTGTTTTTTCGACATTTAGTAAATATCGGTAAAGTTTTGCGCAGATGCCCAGTGGAAAAGTGACTATCGACTTCACTTTAAATCCTCTAATGGAATGACAAACCCTTAAGGATAACACACAGTGAAAGTACGTTGAACCGTAAAGGTCCTTAATATTCTCTGTACTCGAACAGACACAGCACATACTATAAGGTGCTTTTCCTTTCTTTTCAGTAAAATGCAATTTTACTTCTAAGTATTACATACTTATCATGGTTCCTTGCAGAGAAATGTTGTACATTAGCTTATATTATGGCGTAGGTGTATAATGTCTGATGGAGACACATCAAAGTAGAAGTGCTTTGTATCTGTAGAATTTAACAATGCTATTCATATTTCAATGCCCTTGTTGGAGTGGGTGTCTCTCTTCTTGATCCACTGCAGGTACTGTCACTGAAATAGCTCACTACCAGCATCAAAATATCCACGTGGATATTCTGAGGCACAATGGTCAGAATACAGCTTGAATACTTAAGTGGGGGGAGACAGGAAAGGGGGGGCAGGGGTGTACTTCAGTATCCATTCAAGCCCATCTCTGACATATTCCATGGCCTTGAAGTCTCTGTAGAGCGTGGCAGTGCTCTCTGGGCTTTGTTTACGGATCACGGCTTGTTTACTATGAAGCCCAGCGCCAACCCTGAAGAGATGTGGGCACAAGATGTTTTATCTCTTGTCAGGGCCTGCTTCAATTAAATTAATGGAATCCATTCAGCTCTCCTCTTTCCCCGTCCCTTTCAGGGTCTGGCCACGAAGGAGAATACATTAAAAAGATCTTAGAGCCTTAAGATGCATCATGGTATTAGCTTCAGTCACTCATTTTCTCTCACAGATTTAGTTTTTTTTTTTTTTTCTTTCCTTTTTCTCTTCACAAAATAAAATCAATGTGATCTCCAGGTATGGCTGGTGTGTGTACTTTGGAGATTCAGTTTTGTCCCATGAGGCCCTACATTCTCATAATAACACGTCTCTAATGAGTTTTGTAATCTGTTGGTAATGGGTTTAATAATTGCTCTCGATGAATTTATTAATTTAGTTGTTTCGAAGTCATTATTAACCCTTTATAGTTCACTCGTAGAAATACTGTGAAATTCAAAATTTCAACCTGAGTGTGTTATTGGAGGACATAAAAAGACTATCACTTCTGTGAAACGTTTAAAAATGTTTTATTATGTAGAAAATTGAGGTAGATGAAGTTACCATATTTGGCTCCTTACCTGTAAGTGGCAAAAAAAAAAAAAAAAAAATCTAGGAAGTACATGTTACAAGAAAAACACATGTAAGATTAAATTAGATCCAGACACCTGTCCACATCCACATTGAGTTCGTAGACATTCATGGAGAGAGTATGTCTACGATGTCCAGATTTCGTACAAACTGGAAGATTCGTATAAACCCATCGTTCACAAAAATCTTTGTGACCTCGATGGCATTAGTGCACTTTCCTTGAAAATGACAACATCAGGGCTCAGAAAATGAAAAAAAAAAAAAAAGACATTTTTGGTCCATTTTGCCATTTCTGTCAGGTAGTAACTTTATTTTTTGTTATTAGAAAGAGAAAACAAAAACCAATCCGTTTTTTAAACTTGGTTTATCGTTTTGACACTGAAAAAGAAAAACGCCCTGAAATTCAATTTTAATTATTCTATTTTAAAACAAAAATCAGTTAAACATGAGTTTTTCTTTTGTTTCTGAAAAGAAAATCCAATTATCAACAGATAAACTGAATTGCATCCTGTTGTTTGTCATAAAATCGAAAAAACAAAAAACGGGAAACGGCTCTTTGTTTAACTTCAGGTGCTGTAGAAAATGGAAAATTGGAATTGAGAAAAAAGTTGTTCCTTTTTCATTCGCATTTTTAGGTGGGTAGACGTAAAGTATTAAAACAGGGCCAAAATAAACAGACTCCAGAAGGGGTCAGTGTATCTTTTGGTAACTGGATTTTCTTTTCAGAAACAGAAGAAAAACTAGTGGTTAATTGATTTTCGTCTAACAACAGACAAATTAAAATTGAATTCCAAGCCGTTTCTCTTTTTCAGTGTCAAAACAGATACATAAATTTTTAAAAACTGATTGATTTTTGTTTTCTCTTTCTAAAAACAAAAAGAAAGTTACTACCTGTCAGAATTGGAAAAACGGACAAAAAAGGCTGTTTTTTTTTTTTTTATTTTCTGAGACCGGATGTTGTCATTTTCAAGGAAAGAGCACTAACGGCAAGGTCACAAAGATTCTTATGAACGATGAGTTTGTATGAATCTTCCAGTTCATATGAAATCTGGACATTGTAGACATGCACCATCCATGAATGTCTATCAACTCCAGATTTCGTACAAACTGGAAATGACAGAAAAAAAACAATTGTTTTTGGTCAGTTTTACCATTTGTGTCATGTAGTAATTTTCTTTTTTGTTATTAGTAAGAGAAAACAAAAATCAATCTGTTTTTTTCAATTTGGTAAATTTGGTTTAAATGTTTTGACACTGAAAAAGAAAAACGCCTTGAAATTCAATTTTAATCCGTCTATTTTAAAATGAAAATCAATTAACCACTAATTTTTCTTTTGTTTCCAAAAAGAAAATCCAATTACCAAAAGATACACTGACCCTACGGATACAAGCCCTTTTCCGTTTTGTGTTTACCAATTTTAAAACAAAAAACAAAACACTGGTCATTTTCAGTTTTTTATTTTTTAATTGCAAAATGGACATCAAATGGCCTCGACACGTACACGGACCGAAATACTCCCATGTGTTATCCAGGGACCTTGGGAACCAGTGAACGTCTTTTATGACCGGCTGCTTTGTCTGAATCATGTATGTCAAATAATACAGGTTTTTGTGTTTGCTCCCTGTGCAAACAGTTGGTTGTCTGGGTGCAAACAGACTTATCTAAATCTGCGCTTTCATGCATATGTCTACTGGTATGTTATTATCGAGAAGCAACAGAGCTACACACAGGTTCGTCATATTGGTTTGTCGCACTTGTAATCAGCTCAAATTCCAATGCTTCCTGCAGTGGGAATCAAATCACAATTAGAACCACTGTGAGAACTGTGTGTAAACATGCTTGACACGAGCAGCAAAATCTGATAAAGACATGTTTTTACAGTTCCCTTCAGGTCTAGGCTGAGATAAATACACAAGGATATGTAGAGAACCAGTCAGAGTTGGAGACATCCTGCTTCTGTAGGTTAATCATTACATTAACTTCTTTTGTCTGGGAACTTATTTGCAGCCAGAAACCTGGATCACCTCACCTGAACCCAAAGCAACAGAATACACCTGGGAAATCATGGAATACTGTTTCAACACCCACTAGTTTACATAGGATTTTTTTTTTTTTTTGGACCAAATTCAATGTTTTAACCCATAAACATCCACTGTCGACTAAAACCATCTACTGATCTAAACTGTTTAATACCTGTTGATCCATTAATCCTATCAATACATGTAAATAATTGGAGTAAAATACAGTTTGTCATCTTTTCATGGTTATCAGATATGACCCATTTGGACGTTCAGAGACTCCATAATGACCGTGGAAACACCGTCATCTTCTACAACATTGATTCACCAGTAAAACCCATGGAGTTGGATCAATGACAGTGGATGGACACACTTATTTTTACATTCAGTTGTTGACATCTTTGCTGAAAAAGTCACTTTTTCTCCAGTTTTCTGTTTTTGATGTAATAATTTTTTAAATTTAATCTGAGCTTGTATGAATATCTACATGATCAGTGAATTAAATGAAGGAAAATACCTAATTTTCACTGAAAAACATAAAATACAGAAGATAATATTGTAATAAATGGTGATAAATCACTTAAGAATGGTTACATAAGGAGAAAAATGTAAATTGGCCACAAAAGTAGCACACAAACATTCACCGGTGACCAAAATCATTTACTGATCTAAAATGTTTTTTAACTTCTGATCCATTAATTCTATCAATACATGTAAATAATTGGTGTAAAATACAGTTTGTCATCTTTTCATGGTTATCAGATATGACCCATTTGGACGTTCAGAGTCTCCGTAATTACCATGGAAACACCGTCATCTTCTACAACATTGATTCACCAGTAAAACCCATGGAGATGGATCAATGACAGTAGATGGAGATGCATATTTTTACGTTCAGTTGTTGATATTTTTGCTGAAAAAGTCACTTTTTCTTCAGTTTTCTCAGTTTTTCATATAATAACCCTCAAGTTTAAACTGAGCTTTTTATTAACATCGACATGATCAGTAATTTAAATATAAGAAAATACCTGATTTTCACTGAAAAAGCACAAAATACAGAGGATAATATTGTAATACATGGTGATAAATCACTTAAGAAAGGTTGCATATGGAGAAAATGTAGTTTAGGAAGTGCCGCAAAAGTACCACACAAACATGACCCATGGACAAAACCCATGGAGTTGGATCTATGACAGTGGATGGAGACACTGGGTTTATGTTCAGTTAATGATAGATTTTACTGATATAGTCACTTTTTCCTCAATTTCCTCTGTTTTTGATATAATAACCGTCAACTTTAAACTGAGCTTTTATGGACATCAGTCATAATCGGTAAATTAAATACAGGGAAATATCAGATTTTCACTCAAAACTGCAAAATACTGAGCATAATATAAGAATAAATGATGCTAAATCACTTAAGAAAAGTTAAAAATAGAGAAAAAACTCATTTGGGAACTCACACAAAAGTAGCACTGGGTCTTTATGGGTTAATATACATGTGTCAAACATACAAAAGCCAGCCCACCAAAGGATCCAATCCTGCCCATGAGATGAATTTGTGAAATATAAAAAATTACATTGATGATATTTACAATTAAAGGTGTCAGAATAATTTTAGTTCAGGTTCGACATACAGACCGATTCAATCTCAAGTGGATCAGATCAGTAAAATACTACCATAAGAACCTGTAAATAATAATAATTTGTTTTAGTGTAAAAAAAGTTAAATTGCATGAACATTTTTACATTTACAAACTATCCATTGACAAAAAATGTGAATGACCTGAAACGAATATGAACAACCTGAAATGTCTTAACCCTGTAAAGCCTGAACCATTAAATCACTGACAGAAAATTCCAGTTCTTTGAAACTGGAGCCTTTATTGGTCCTTCTGAACAACCAGTTTTTAATTTTTTTTATTTTTTTTTTTTTAATATCAATTTCCATATATGAGTTTCAATTTTGTATCAAATTTGATACATCAGGTCTCAATGCTCAAATATTATTATTTTTGAACAAACAAAAACATAATATAACACAAACATGTCTAATAAATCGATAATTCCTTTTCAAAATTGGCAAAGTTCTGCCTCCTTCCTCATTAACCCTTAGGGGTCCACGGTCATGGCCACATGACTGAATCACATGACAATTTCAACACATCGTAGCATCTGAAGTCAGGCACGTAGACCACTGGGGACAAGTGCATTCGAAAGTGTGGACTTTAAACACTCTCCCACTTTTTATTTGATGTTGATAGAGCAAATACAATCGAAGATATGACGGTTTGAAAATGGAGCAAACTTGCATATAATTTGAATTCATCACAATTTTAACTTTAGAAATATATTATTTGGAACCTATGTTCAATTTGACAGGCTTTAAAAATGTTCATTAAGCATGTTGGTTTTATTTGTTGAATAAATTATATCATTTTTCGAATAGGATTTTATATTTTTTGTGTATTTTTTGGCCCTGTGTGTTAATATAATAAGTCAAAATGAAAATATAATAGTCTGATGATATAGATGAAGTTGTGCTGGAAAAAAAAAAGATACCAAATATGGGTATAATAAACATTTCTTTATATAGTATATAAAGGCAAAGTCAAAACTACTTAAAATGGCCAAAATAGGCTCAGACCCCTAAGGGTTAATGACAGTCTTGTAGTGTCACTGGAAAGGCCTCTAGTGGACAAATTCCTCCCCCCTGGTGGATTATCTGTGTGTTGCATGTATCTAATTGTATACATCAGGTTTTTAGAGAAAAACAATATCACACTGATCATGTAGAGGGCTTCAAAACTCATGTATCAAATATCAAGGGTTTTTCGGAACCGGGGAACAGGGGTGCTGCGCCTTCATACTTTCGACTAGCACCCCCTTACCAAAATTCTGATTTTTTTTTTTTTTTTTTACCCCGAAGCTCACAGTTACACCGCACACTTATAGTTACATGCAACACAGTACTTACACAACATTCAGTCTTTCCAAAAACGATCTTTTCCTGGCAAAACTACCACAGTAACAACACATGACAATGTGCCTGGTCATCAAAAACGATATAATTATTCCAAAACTATCGTAAACATAGTAGGTAGACCGTCTGACGGTTCAAAACGACACGAATTGGCGTCTTTTCAGACCGCGGCGCCCTCTTACTAATTTTTTCTAGAAAAACCCCTGAAATATGATATGTTTGGCATTATAGGGTTAAGCGAAATAAGTGCTATTGTACCAATATTCTGCCTTTTACTAAAAGTTTTGTGTACAGGGTGGGGAAGCAAAATTTACAATATTTTGAGGCGGGGATTGAAAGACAGTGTATGACCAATTAGTTTATTGAAAGTCATGAGAATTTATTTGCCACAAGAAAATTTACATAATAGAAAATGTTTTTATTCTGTGTCCTCCTTCTTTCTCAATAACTGCCTTCACACGCTTCCTGAAACTTGTGCAAGTGTTCCTCAAATATTAGGGTGACAACTTCTCCCATCCTTCTTTAATAGTATCTTTAAGAAAGTCGACATTGCTGTGTGATGTTCTATTGGGAGCATGTTCTAAAACGCCCCAAATAGCAGAATCCAGAGGGTTTAGATCTGGGCTGGAAGGCGGCCATAAACATGATTCCCAAAAATTGCTAAAGTTGGATTTGTTGCTGTTGTCAACAAGTGTTTTGGTGTTCTTGTGTAAGATTTTAACTTCAAATCATATTTTACTGCATTTCTAACGGTCTTGTTGTCTACCTCAAGTTCAATTGCCATTTTTCTCATGGATTTGGTTGGATCCTTTAGAATTTTGGATTTGAGAGCTTTAACAAAAGGTTTGGTACGTTTTTTGTTGCTTCCTCCACTTCCAGACTTTCTCGTAATAGTTTTGCTCATAGTCATTCTCTTCTTTCCATTATAAACAGTCTTTATGGACACTCCAACTATTTTTGAAATCTCCTTTGGTGTGACGAGTGCATTCAGCAAGTCACACACTCTTTGACGTTTGCTTTCCTGATTACTCATATGGGCAAAAGTTTCTGAAAAGGTATGGATAATAGTGTTAGGTATGATTATGACATCAATATATGTTTGGTTTCAAAACAATTGACGTAGTGCCTGCTGAGAAAAAACAACTAAATGTTCATTGTAAATTTTGCTTCCCTACCCTGTATTTGTAGATCCACTGTGATCTGTAAGTTCAAATATACATGTGTAAATGATAAATTGAGATATAATATGGTTAAAATTCACTTATTTTTACGAGAAATTTCAGGTGGCTCACGTTATTCACATTTTTAAGGACACTTTTGTAAACATTTTCATCATATATTTTTATTTTTTTCCTTGTTGTTATTTTACCGGTCTGACCCTCTTGACATTATATTGGGCTGAATCTGGACCCTGAATTAAAAGGAGTCTGACACCCCTGTTTTCATTGTAATCTCAGGTTCATTCTTCACTGGTTTCCGACCCCTGGTGCATAGACCCCGTAACCCTTGTATTTTACATTGTCACATTTTCAGACTTCAATCACTTTGATCTTATAATTAGGGTAATTTAGCATAAGATAAGAAACAAAGCCATATGTGTGCTTCCCACTTACCCAGCTTTTATTCCGTTTCCTATTCATTCTATTATTTCTCTCACAGAGGAGCAATAAAGCTCTGGCAAGATTAAGACTCTAAAGCTATGCCAGGTCCTTCTGCAGGTGCTTTGAGCTGAGACTGATGATGCCCAATGTGGGTCCAATGGCACTGGGAAAAACACACAGACGGGTTTGAAGGCATAAATATTACACTTATTTTAAATGGTCTAAGCAGATGAGTTCATAAACGACCCCTGACCCGGATCTGATCAGTCCACTGGTACCAGCTGACCCTGTCACAAAGAACTGTTGGATCAAAGTGGTGGAAACCTGTAGTAACCGACAGTTAGAGGCCGATGCTTTCAATGGTTCCACTTTTGACCATAAAGGTAACAGTAAATTTGTAGTGTAAATAAGTGTAAATTTGTAATATTTTCTATTTTATAAAAAAAGAATATATCACACATTTACATAAAAGTTTAATTAAATAAAAAATGTGTTATGCAGATATTAGGATGGGTAAAATACAAAAAGATAATTAACAGATTTAAAATCTAACCCTGACTGAACTGAACTAAACTAAGTTGAACTAAACTAAAATAAACTGAACCAAACTGACCTGAACTAAACTGAACTAAACTGTATGAAATTGAACTAAACTAAGCTGAACTAAATTGAACTAAACTAAGCTGAACTAAATTGAACTAAACTAAGCTGAACTAAATTGAACTAAAATGTATGAAATTGAACTAAACTAAACTGAAATAAATTGAACTAATCTAAACTAAACTGAATTAATCTAAACTGAACTAAACTAAACTGAACTAAATTGAACTAAACTAAAATGAACTAAATTAAACTGAACTGAACTAAACTGAACTACTCTAAACTAAACTGAATTAATCTAAACTGAACTAAACTGAACTAAACTAAACTGAACTAAATTGAACTAAACTAAAATGAACTAAATTAAACTGAACTGAACTAAACTAAACTGAACTAAATTGAACTAAACTGAACTAAACTGAACCAAACTGACCTGAACTAAACTGAACTAAACTAAACTGAACTGAACTGAACTAAAGTAAACTAAACTGAACTGAAATTGAACTAAACTAAACTGAAATAAACTAAATTGAACTAAACTGAACTAAAACTGAGCTGAACTAAATTGAACTGAACTTAACTAAATTGAACTAAATGAAACTAAACTAACCTAACCTGCTGGTTCAGATTCTGACTCAGATTCAGAATACTTTATTAATTCCAGAGGAAACTGTTGTGTTACAGTTGCTATATAAATATTATATACATATATATATATATATATATATATATATATATATATATATATATATATATATATATATATATATATATATATATATACACACATATCTACAGTATGTGTGTGTGTATGTATGTATGCCTAAACATACATATTAAAATGCTCTATTAAAACAATTAAAACAGCAATTAGTACAAGATGTTATAGACAAATATTATCAGTATAAGTAATATGCATGAATAACTGTGGAAATCATTCAATAGTCTGGGTCATATAATGTTTTTTTATCACAGTCTCTGTCTTCGTCAGTACATGGAAGCACTTACTGTTTTCCATTTAATCTGTTTTTTGTTTTTGTTTTTTCGGTTTCCTTCTGGCCTCACATACACACCCCATTCATAACTCTGTACTCCAAAGACTCCATTATCACCTTTTCCACCTTTTCTCCTTCTCTCTTTTCTGTCACATTTCAAGGTTTTTTGAACTCTTGGCGTTTCCTCCTGGATTTTATGCACAAATTGAAATGTGATCAAAACAGCGAGATGGAAACAAACACAGTCTATGTAAAACGTGTTTATTGAGGTCACAGACCTCGACCTCCTCCAAAGATGTAAAAACAACAGAACACACATCCTGTATGTTTATGCACCGCTGCAATGCTTTCACTAGCTCATGTTTTTGACAAACACAACCGCTGCTGAAATTACATGAAATTAAACTGAGAGTTTTATAGAAATCCAGACACTAGAGATTTGGATAAAAGATGCATGCGGTTAAGAAAACTTTTGAAGAACAGGTGACATGTAGCTGTGTTTTCATTGGATGGTTAAAGAATCACCTTTAGGAGCTCATTGCTGAACCCAGTGATCATTCAATATTGTTTTTATTTTTGATTCCAACACCAAGACCTTCCTCTGTGGAGTTGACATGTTCTCTCCATGTTTGTGTGGGTTCTCTGTAGGTTCCTCCACCATGCAAACATATGCACTGATAGGTTCACTGGTTCATCTGTAGGTGTGAATGTGACAGTGACTGGTTGGTCGTCTCTATACGTCGGCCCTGCGATGAACTGGTGACACGTCCAGGGTGAACCCCGCCTTCATCCAGAAGTAACTGGGATAGAGTCCAGCACCACCCTGGCCCTCTCAAGGATAAAGCAAGTGATGATGACAATGACGATGATGGTGACGATGATGATGATTGGATGATCTCTACTAAGTGGGACTGTGCAATTCTGTGATGCAATGTTGTTTAGGTTGTTTTTTGCTTATTCCAGTGTGCAATGTTTGTTTTCTTGTTGCTGGTAATTTAGTTATCTTACCGCTGCTGCTTATTATTAATTATTATTATTATTATTATTATTATTATGACTATTACTGTTACCACCTTATTATAACTTTTGTTGCAATTAAACTATACATACCCATATATATATATATACACACACACGCACACACACACAACATAATTAGCTTGTTGTTCTTCTTGTTGTATATTGTTATGACTATTAATGTTACCATCTCATAACTTTTATACTGTGATTATTAAACTACACACACACATATACACAACATAATTAGCTATTTATTATTATTATTATTATTATTATTATTATTATTATTACTACCTTGCTATTTGTTGTTTCTAATAGTACTTTACAATGTGCAAATGCCTGTTTTACATACTATTTTCTTTTTATAGTTATTGTTTCGCTATTTTCTTGTGTGTATATTGGGTCTGCTATTGGAACCTCAAATTCCTGAGGGTTTTGGCCAAAGGATCAATAAAGTTCTATCTAATCTAATCAAATAATTTTCGCAGATGCTTTCAGGACTTCAGAATGACTGGAATGCAGATAATAACCTGCTCCACAGGTAACAGAATTCCGTCCTGTGCATCCTGTTACACCTCCTTTTATCCACCTCCACCTCTGTGTTTTACAGACTTTAGTTTAACGGAGTATGAGGCCAAATAACACTTGGCTACACATTCGGCTGCAGAGGTGATGGAGGGGCTTTTATAGCACTTGATCCATAATGAAGTGCTTTGATTGGGGGGTTGACACTTGGGAAATGGAGGCTTGAATCCATCCTTTTTTTTTTTTTTTTTTTTTTTTTTTAATGCAAGTGGACTGTTGTCAAAAATCATAATGACGTGTCAACACACACATTATCAGCGAACTGAAACACCAAGAATTTCATCATCTCTTATGCTCCCCCCAGTCTTATTTATCACAAAGGAGGAGCTGCATCATCGGACAGAAAAATACAGAAAATAGTGTAAATGAACCTCTGAACGTGATGAATGAATGTCAAAAAGAACATGAAAATATTGAATTAAAGAGGGGTTTGGAACTTCTTCAAATTTTGGTTAATGTGAATTTTAAAATAAAATAAATATACAAACAAGTGAAGATACACTTTTGAGTTCTCTAAACAAAAATAACACATCCTATATATATGTTCAAGAACTCAAATGGACTGTTTCTTATTGTAACTAACTTCCTTATTAACCCTTTAACCCCTGATGTGTCTGTGGTGAGTGTTCTGAATGTATCATTTATTTTAAATATTCATAAAATTTAACAGTTTCCTAAATAGGAAAAACCTGAAAAATGCTGGTAGAATAGACCTTGTGCTTTCCATAGATTTCTGAGCATGCTCAGTGCTCCCCCCACCACCGCCATAATGGGGGGTAAAACAGAGCAGTGAGTGACACCGACTCACTATAAAAATAGATGATTTGGGCTTTTTTTTTTTTTTTAACAGTGTTTTCTTTCTTTTTTTTTTTTACTGTTGTTTGCAGTGTTGTGGTGATTTTTCTTCACTTTTTTTTTTTGCTTCTGTGAAACTGGGTTCATTTTGGTATCTGGCACTTTTCCAGCTTTTTAAACCCAATACTAAAAGAGAAATTTAGACATATATCCCCTCAGGATATACCTAATGATGACCTCAGATAAATGCAAAAAAAATTATACTCTTGCTCTGAGCCATTCCAAAATTAATGAATTTTTCATAAAATAGTGGGGCCAAAAATAGGACCAAAATTGGGACATGAAAAACTACCTAGGTGTCAGTGCATTTGATCTGAAAACACAGCTTGAAATGGTCTTATATAGACTATAAATAAAGACACTGTGTTAAATGTGACGATACTAGTGGTTTTTCTAATCTAGACATGCAGGTATTTCATGACACTCAGTCTCATTCCAGGTTTTGTATGTAACCCATCGTGTCCACTCGCGTTACATGCAGAACCTGCCCACTTAAACACATATAAACTGTGAATTATTTTGCAACAGCGGTCATTTTTGTGAAACTCTCTGCCTTGCATAATTAGTTCAATTCCCAAAATGTACCTGTGAGAGAATACAGAGATATTCATACACAGTGACGACAGGACTGAGGTATGAAAACTCCTAAAATTACAGTGTAACAGGCACAACTATCTACATGAAATTCATACGCCCCCATGGACCTGGGTTTGGACTTTGAGGTGTCGAAAACATCCTCAGTCTTTATTGTCCCCACAGGGTCACATGGATGTGTTTTCTACATCTTTCCCATCCCATTGCCGTAGAGGTCGACCTCCTGGCTCCAGATCTACGCCGGTGCGTTGGCCTGGGACAAACCACTCAGACAGAACCTGCTCCAAACATGAATTGGACCTACAACCTTCTCACCGCCACGTCCTTCACAAAAGCGGGTGCCTCAGAGGTGTTACTGATAACATTAACAATGTTCCTTTTACTTGCCTCAGAAGGACGATCTAGTGAACCAGCTCACACAGTTCCAAGGCCATCAACTGACCCACATAAATGGGATGCCACTGCATATAATGATACCAATTGCATCTGTGCGTTTTCTGCCTGAACAAGTCAAAATGCCGACTGTGGAAAAGGTCTGTCCTAACCAAATATTCCATCTGGAGGTGGACCCCCACCTGTTTAGAGGATTACTAAATATTTTTGCAAAGCCAGAGATGGATTCATTGTATAAATCTGAGGGGAATGATGCACCCTAATACCCAAAAAATGCCAGATACTGTACAAAAAAAAAAAAAAAACAGAAATCTAATATAATTTTCTAATTTTAAGAATGCTGGTACTTTAGATCTTAACCAGGGACAACAGTTGAAAAATAGCTTTTTTGCTAATACTGGCACATTTACAGAAATATTCATTAATGTTTACTCTACCAGATAAATAAATAAATAAATAAATAAATGAGTGATATTTTGCTTTTTTTTAAATGGAATTATGCATTTTAAAATGCTATGGTCTACATAAACTGTAAATGCTCTGCTTGGGTCTGAATTCTCCATTAATTCAACTCCACAGGTCCATCTTCAAACTTATTTTTGACTAATGACACCAGAAAGGTTGTTATGAGTGCCAGCCCTTTAAATCTTTAAATACAAATGAGCCACTTCATGCCCCACCCCCTCCAGGATGTTGGCTCAGAGGCGATTTCTCAGAGACTGCAAGGGAAGCTCGGCTTCCCCTAAAATTATGAAAATTAAATGGTTAAATATGTATGATTGTGTTGACATTTCATTGACTACAAATGTGTTAGAACACGTTCATCTCACAGACGAGTTCGTTCAGAATCAGTTTTATCACAAATCAATGTACTCGATGTTGTTCACTTCTCATCCATTCCCGTTGCGCTGTTTTCTCATTCGATCTCTGCTCAGTGCATTTGTCCGTAGACGCTCAGCGTCCATGCACTTCAATGGGACTGAGTGGAACAGTTTTTTTCATTGCCTCAAAACTGGACGGTAATTGGATAAATGCCACGATGTTGTCCTGCCCCCGGACACTCGGCGTCTCTGGGGGTGAATGGAGCTGTGGGCGGAGCTTGGCTGGGCTGGACGCCGGGCTTCCACGCGCTGATTGGAGGATCAGTTGAAAGGCTGAATCCCGTTTGATTGACAGCTATTTTCAGATCTACTCCTTCACTGACACAGTTCAGTTTAATACCGTCGCACATTCTGCTGTGAAAGAGAGAGAGAAACCACTACGAAATTACTTGTTTATTTCTTGCTCTTTAAATAAAACACACTCATTGTACTTCCTTGTTTCAATTTAACATAATTTCAACGTTTTCTTGTTTACTTGGTACGATAAGGTCACTGACCATTTTCTTAAAAAAGAATGGAGGGCCGAATTTCTGTTTAAATAATTTGACTTTTTTTTATGTTAGCCGACAATGAGCTTCCCCTGTCTGAAAGACGAGCAGCCGCCACTGTGTTGGCTGTACTGCTCTGTCCCGTTCAGCCACTTGTGTTTGTTAATACAACCCACAATTGAACATTTTAGGTAATCGGATCAAAGTTTGGATGTGTTTTTAAATTTTACTGCTAAATAAATAAATAAGAAAACCATACTGGGTAAAAAAGGTAAGATAGCTACTGTATCAAATGAAACATTTTCTGTTATCATGGTTGGGTTCTCAGTGGCAGTTAGGATTACTCTTAAACACTGGAAACCCCCTAAAGCCCCACAGTATAAGCTCCTAAGACCCAGCTATGGGTTTTCTGTCCACATTTGTGGACAAGAGTTTCACAACTTTATACAAAAAAACAAAAGAAAGAAAACTGTCCACCACAAAGGATATTCCATAGAATTTTTAAAAACTGCATCTGAAAAAACTGTTCCATCATGATGTTTCCAATGAAGGCACTTATTTTAAAAAACAACAAAAAAAAGCTTGTACTTTGCTGACATTTCCTGGGTCTTAGGAGGTTAAAGAATGGGTAAATATGATGATAAAGACTGCTTCATATGAATGGAATGTATGCTTCGTAAGTTTAATAATAGGGATGGGAGCACAGCACCAGTTTGGGAGCCATTCTGGTCTTACAAAACTATGACTGACAGTCAGCAGGATGACAGCTGAACTACTTCCCTCTAGTATTTATTTATTTATTTACTTATTTATTTATCTATTTTATTTTATTTTCTCTTTTTGGGAACTTCCGTGCTTTGTAGCATTTTTGATACTTTTCATGTATGTATAGAAGTCCTCTTTGTTAACATTAAGCAACATTGTATGATTGTCGTGTACCAAGTGAAAACTGTTATAAAAACTTGAATTATGAAAAAGATGAAAACCAAAATAAATAAATGAATAAATAAAGAAATAAATATAGATGGAAACCAAAAATAAATAACTAAATACGTAAATTTTGATGGAAACCAAAAAGAAATAAATAACCCACTCACCCATAGTGGTAGCTGTCCCACTCAGCCACTTGTGTTCGTTAATACAGGGTGTCCCATAAGTCTCCATACATGGGAGACATAATACATTCCATACATATATGGTTCTAACATGTATTTCTTTATATTTTTTCTTTATAGTTCTTCAGCAGTGGAGGACACGGATTGAAACGTGTTCCCGACAAAATGGCAGTCATATAGAGCATATTATATAAATAAAAATGGTTTATGTCAAGAAACGTTTATTTTTCCTATGTATGGAGACTTATGGGACACCCTATACAACCAACAATTGAACATTTTAGGTAATCGGATCAAAGTTTGGAAACATTTTTAAATTGTACTACAAAATAAATAAATAAATAAAGAAGAAAACCAAAAATAAATGAATGAATGAATGAACAAATAAATAAATAAAGACGGAAATAAAGACGGAAACCAAAAATAAATTTTAAAAAATAAATACATTTTGATGGAAACCAAAAATAAATAAATAAATAAATAACCCACTCACCCATAGTGGTAGCTGTCCTGCTCAGCCACTTGTGTTCGTTAATACAACCAACAACTGAACATTTTAGGTGATCGGATCAAAGTTTCAACGTATTTTTAAATTTTACAACTAAATAAATAAAGATGAAAACCAAAAATAAATAAATAAAGATGGAAACCAAAAAAATAAATTAATTAATTAATTAATAATTTTAATGGAAACCAAAAATAAATAAATAACCCACTCACCCATAGTGGTAGCTGTCCCGCTCAGCCACTTGTGTTCATTAATACAACCAACAACTGAACATTTTAGGTAATCAGATCAAAGTTTGGAGGTATTTTTCAATTTCACTAATAAATAAATAAATAACTAAGAAAACCAAAAATAAATAAATAAATACATACATACATACATACATACATACATACATACATACATACATACATACATACATGCATACATTTTGATGGAAACCAAAAATAAATAAATAAACAACCCACTCATCCATATGTGGTAGTTGTAGATTTAAAAAATCCACATGTTCAGTGGATAAATAGATTGTATCCAAACAATTTAGCTGTGTGTTGTAAAAAAAAAAAAAAAAAAAAAAAAATCCGATATTTTGTCTTATTTAATTATAAAAGAAAAAAAACCCTCATTTCTTTTGTCTGCCTATGTGATATAGTCAGTGGTCAATGACAATTAAATGGATTTGAGGAATGAGGACAGGAAAGCAGGTATTACCACACTCCTTATCATACACTGTCCTAATAGCTCAGGTCCACCTCTGAATGGACCGACATGAAAATTACCTATCAGCTGTCAGGGGGAAATTACTGGCTAAAATTGTGTTAGAGCCTGTGCATTCTGCCATCCTCTCACCGTGTTGATATTACACCCTTCTGTTGAGTAAGTGGCCACAGAAACCCAAGATGCTGCAGGCTTTGAAATTAGGGATTATTATGCTGAAGGAGAAGCGAGGCAGGATTTGGAGGTGATTTTCTGTTGAAACGTGACAGCATAAATACTTTGATAGTTCTGACTGAGCCCGGTGTCAGCACAAACAACTGACATGAGATATACTAGGGTGCCTGATAAGACTTCCAGACATGTAATTCCTCTGTCATCATTATCAGAGACATCTTGGATTCAACAGCACCAATTTGGCATGGGGATTACTAAATACTAAACAAACATCGCATTCACACATTTCTGAATATTGTGTTCAGTGTGTCAGTGTGTGACAGATGGGTGCAGGGCCTCTGTGTGGTTTTACACACTGGAAAGTATACCCAAGCATCCTCTGATAAACACAATACTTCATTAGATTTATCAGAGCAGACTAGATTGTTGTTACTTCTGTGTTTTTGCCTGTTTTTATTTGTGTTTCGGATGGATGGATGGATGGATGGATATAGAGTACTGGTAAGATAGTGGTTCAAGTTTTTTTTTAACCCCTTAGTGCCTGATTTTTTCTGCAATTAGTTTTCTGGGACAAAACACTGTTTTTCTTTTTGTCGTCTATTTTCTTCTACACCACTTGGGACCGTTTGTTAGTTTAACTGTAGGTTGTAACCACGTCAGTGTTGTTTGTGCACAATTTTGTATTTTCTGCCACTGTCTGTAGACATCACCAGTATTATTACAGTAACAGATGCAAGAGCTAATTTTTCATTCCTGAAATCGTGACACCATCAGTGTAAAAGTGTGTTTTATTGTACTGATCTGTACATGAACAGGTCGTTCAGAATGTTTTGTCGCCTCTTTGTTCAGCTTCCAAACAACCTGAGCAAAGCTGAGCAGCTTCACAGACGCTCCTGTAATCCTGATGTTCAGAGAAGAAAACATGAAGATCATTTATAAACTGCTCTGACGTTGCTTTGAATCTGTTTAACACAGAGAGAGACAGGAAAGGTGATTTCTATCTTTGTGTATGAAATATTTTCATCTATCAGTACATACTGTACGCTTTGGTCTTTTCCAGTTACACATTCTTACAGTACATTTAATTTTTCCACTCAATTTCATTTTATTTCATTTCATTTTACCTCAGTTCAATGAGAAATGCAACAGTTTGAAAATACATATATGCCATGATGACTATGTATATATATATATATATATATATATATATATATATATATATATATATATATATATATATATACAGGGTGTGGAAGCAAAATTTACAATGAACATTTAGTTGTTTTTCCTCAGCAGGCACTACATCCATTGTTTTGAAACCAAACATATATTGATGTCATAATCATACCTAACACTATTATCCATACCTTTTCAGAAACTTTTGCTCATATGAGTAATCAGGAAAGCAAACGTTAAAGAGTGTGCGATTTACTGAATGCACTCGTCACACCAAAGGAGATTTCAAAAATAGTTGGAGTGTCCATAAAGACTGTTTATAATGGAAAGAAGAGAATGACTGAGCAAAACTATTAGGAGAAAGTCTGGAAGATACTATTAAAGAAGAATGGGAGAAGTTGTCACCCGAATATTTGAGGAACACTTGCGCAAGTTTCAGGAAGTGTGTGAAGGCAGTTATTGAGAAAGAAGGAGGACACATAGAATAAAAACATTTTCTATTATGTAAATTTTCTTGTGGCAAATTCTCATGACTTTCAATAAAGTAATTGGTCATACACTGTCTTTCAATCCCTGCCTCAAAATATTGTAAATTTTGCTTCCCCACCCTGTATATATGTGTATATATATATATATATATATATATATATATGGTAGCATTATGAAACATTTAATGAACCCGTGTTGGCTCCAAACCAACGTTTTATAAGACGCCAACAGAAAATGGATGGATGGCTCATCATAAAACCTGAAGCGATTGATTAATTAATTATTTAATTGATTAGTTGACTCAAGTATATTTTTAAAAATATTCTATTAAAATTGCTTTTTTCCTATGTACCCAAACAAGTGTACAAATAGCAAATAAACTTTATCGTTATCTGTCTATTTTCCTGAATCAAAGCTTGGTATCCTAAATTTTGCTTTACTTTTTACTTTTATTTTACACAATGGGAAAACCTATGAGCCAAACAGAAGCCTCAGCTGTTTTAAAGCCTATAAACAATAACACACCTGATAGACAGACATATAGACCTGCAACGATTCAGCGATTAACTGGTAACACTTTAGAATAAGTACACACTATGACTCATTAGTTAAGCATTAATAAATACTGAATTCATCATTTATAAAGCGTATTTCTGACATGAATGCTCATTAGTATATGCTTTAAATGCCCTGAATCATGTGTTGAGTTTATTTTAATGCAGTTTGTTTGATAATCCCATGTGCTGTGTCTTTCCTTTGTTAGAATAACTGAAACTTTTGTGAGTGTTTAGGCGTTGCCAACCTTTAAATCTCATTTGTAAATGTTTTATATGTCATAGATAGTGCACACTTTAGATGAGCTCACACCATAGACTTAATTAATTAGTAGTAAGTGCTTTATAACTACCTGAAATAATGAATTCCTGTATTAATAACTGTTTATAGGACAGCTATTGGAAAAGAAATGTGTGAGTTAATATAAAATACACACTAACATATTCACTAACTATTAGTAAGTGTCTGAATAGTGTATGTGTGAGCATAAATGTGTGTCATAACTGGTTTGTAAGTGATGCAATACAAAATTTTTAAATGCTGAATCCGTAATTTATAAAATATGAAAATACAATCATTAAGCACATTGTAGATGAGCTTATTAATGATGAGTAAAACATTTATAACTGTGCTTATAAACCATATACTAATGAGCATTCATGTCAGAAATATGCTTTTTAAAAGATGAATTCAGTATTTATTAATGCTTCACTAATGCTTCAAAGTGTGTACTTATTATAAAGTTTTACCAATTAACTGACTCAAATTGATCAGAAAAAAAATATTGGATTGCAATTTTCCTGAATCAAAGCTTGATCTCCTTAATTTCGCTGCTGTTAAACATTGGTTCCACTGTTCTGTTTCACACGGACGTTTATTGTGACGCACATGACGCCAGGATGAACACACAGTTGTTTGTTAGTTCCATTTTAAGTTGTTAGTAAGTTGGATCTAAATGCGTTGTTGTTATTTCTATGTAAAGATATTTTTTTATTTATACTTTTATACTGTTGTTGTTTCTATATAAATATTTTTCATGAATCTGTTCACTTTTATACTTTTTATAGTTATTTCAGTTGGTTCTGGAATAAAGGACGAGTTGTCATTTTCTGTTTCACATTTTTACTGTTTTGCCTTTTCAAATAATCATTTAATCCAATTAAAGTTGTATGTTAGTTCCATTTTAAGTTGTTAGTAAGTTGGATCCAGATGTGTTGTTATTTCTATCTAAAGATATTATTATTTATACTTTTATACTGTTGTTGTTTCTATATGGTTTCATCAGTTGTTAACAATGACTCCCATCCTTTACGAAGTGAATTTCAGCTCCTTTCTTCTGGACAGAGGTTTTTAGTCCCAAGGTGCAGGACACTGCGTTATAAAAACTGCTTTGTTCCTGTCGCCATCACTGAGCTCAATAAGAAATAGTGACATTGCACTTTACTAACTTATTTTAGTTATTTATCCCATTTCTTTGCTCTATTTATTATTATTGTGACTTCAAATTTTTTAATTTTATGTTCTTATCCTGGTTTTTATCCCAGACTGTTTTTATCTGGTCTGGGTTTTTATTGTGTTTTATTGCTTTTTTTTAATTTATTTATTTTATCTTATTTATTTATTTATTTTATTCTTTTACTTATCCATGCTGCGATACTGATTAATGGTGGAATACTGACCACTTTTTGTCCTGTCTTTTTGTTCTGTCTGTAAGCTCAATCAAGTACCTGTCTTACATGTTCAATGTACAGGGGTTGGACAAAATAATGGAAACACCTAACATTGTGGCATCATAGAAGGTGTTTCCATTATTTTGTCCAACCCCTGTATGTCAAGTTGTAAATCAAAGCAATGACCTAGACTGCAAAACAAATCTACCTACAGGTACAAATAAAGTAACCTTGAACCTTATATAGATATTTTTTTATATATCCATTTGCTTCTATATTTGTGGTTGTTATTTCAGTTGGTTCTGGAATAAAACACCAGTTTGTCATTTTCTGTTTCACATTTTTACTGTTTAGGCTTTTCAAATAATCATTTAATTCAATTAAACAAAATAATTGATAGATTAATCGATTACAGAAACAACCAATACCTGCAGCTCTACTCATTATGTCTGTTTTGTCCAAAGTAACAGGACATATTTAAAATCACTGTCTTCTTTCTAAAATGCATTTGTTTCTTAAATAGCGCTGTCTTCTACAAACAAAAAACGTCTGTCCACACAACACAGAACAGGGACCCCTCCTCTTTTTTTTTCCATTAAGCAACAACAATAACAAAAAAAAAAAAAAAAAAATTAAAAAAAAGTATAAAAAAAAAAATTAAAAATTAAAAAAAAAAAAACATAGCAGTGGAAACCTCAGGAAAGCTAAACCTGGACAAAGAGCTAAAATTACTAATTGGTTTACTGATCAGTTGTACATTGTTCGATTGATTTGCAATTAATTCTGGTTTGTGGTGCATAATAGACAGAGGCTGGCGCCAACCTTGGAGCTTGTGGATACCTTATACTCACTTAGAGGGTGAAGGGGGGAGAACATCAATACGTTGTTGTGAGTCTGGCCCAGGACTTGCACTGATACTGTCCTCCTCTTCATTTTTCTGGGCCGATGAGGCACAATGTATGTATACATTTTCTGTCCATTTTAAAAGGGAAGTGATGGATGATTTATCCTCTTAAGTGCAGGTGGGTGGTGTGTAACCCTGATCTGCCAGTACCATTAGTGTGATCTTATGCTTTGGGATATTCATAGCGGACTTAATGTTTGATACTCCATAGGGATACATTATTCAGCACTGGGCAGTAAATATAGCTTCTCTTTCAATAATAAGGCATATCACTATATAAATATGTTGGTAGCCAATAAAACCTCTTCTACAATAAGCATGAGGTGATCACAGTAACTTCTCAATTACTTTATTATTCCGAATGTTCTGAAAGTTATTGCAGAAATTAATAAATAAAGTCACTACATTATTACATTTTGTTTGGCAATTAAAGGGAAATGATGGGAAAGATAAAGGTGTTTTTGTGTTGAAACATAACTTTCGACATTTTTGCACCTATTCTGTCATCTAATGAGCCTTAAAATGGAGACACACTTACATACAGGGGTTGGACAAAATAATGGAAACAACTTCACCTCAAGATGATAATGCCCCGATCCATACAGCTAGAATTGTTAAAGAATGGCATGAGGAACATTCTAATGAAGTTGAGTATCTCGTATGGCCGGCACAGTCCCCAGACCTCAACATTATTGAGCATTTATGGTCAGTTTTAGAGATTCAAGTAAGACGTCGATTTCCACCGCCATCGTCTCTAAAAGAGTTGGAGGGTATTCTAACTGAAGAATGGCTTAAAATTCCTTTGGAAACAATTCACAAGTTGTATGAATCAATACCTCGGAGAATTGAGGCTGTAATTGCCGCAAAAAGCGGACCTACACCATATTAAATTATATTTTGTTGATTTTTTTAAGGTGTTTCCATTATTTTGTCCAACCCCTGTATTTGTTTAGTTAGAGTTTATTTTTTGTGACATTTATTTGCTTATTTTGATCTACTATCATAATTGTTTTGCATCATTTCATCAGGTGTATATTTACCTATGTTTTATTTGTTTTGTACTTCCTGGACAAGTAGTTTTGCACTTGGTTTTGTATTCATTGTGTATTATCTTTGGATGTATTTTGTTTGGCTTGTTTGACTTTATACAGTATGATTTTTTAGCTAGTTGTGTATAGCTAACCATTAAGGCTATTATTATTTAAAAGGGGCAGAAAATATAAGATTTTCTTCATCCTGCTCCTTTTCGAGCATGGGTGTATATATGTTTGTTCACCTGATGATTATCGAATGTGTCCTGAAGAAATGTACAACCATGAAGGAAATAAATGAAATGAAATTTTTCAGACATATATGCATTTTAAAACAACAGAAGAAGAGAAATAATACAATTTGACTGAAAAAGGCTCAGACAGAAGTAAAGCTTATTAATGCTCACCTACTTTACAGCTTAAGCTACACAATACATAGTGTTAAGTAGACAGAAAGATTTATTTATTTTTTTTCCCAATTACAGCCATAACTCTCAAATATAATATCCATATAATGCTTTTTTGAACATAAAGGACGTACATGTACATACAAGTTTTGAATGAGCACTATTCCACAGTTGAACCCCTTTAAAAGAAAAACATCTTCTTTTAACTTCTTTTTTTTTTATCTTTTTGTAACGTAAATTTGCATCCATCTCTCAGCTTATATTTACTTTCAGACACTATAAAAACCTTTTGCACACAATCTGGTAGTGTTTTGTTTTTTGCTTATTTATTATTTATTCAATCTTTTATTTTAGCTTTTTTTTTGGTGAAATTGGCTCTAAAAAGCTGCATCAAATTATTCAGCAAAATGCTTGTAACATTTGAAAACTGTACAAATTATTCACATAATCATGATGAATGTAGCTATACTAAGCAGATTATGCTTTCAAACTCAAAATTACTTCAAAGTAGTGAAAGGCACAGTTATGTACTGAAGTAACCTACAGACTCCACCTGATTCCTACAACAGGTCTGGACTTCACTGTGTCTCTACCTCAAAGAAAAATAAATACGTGGCATCAAAAATCTAATTTGTCTCACCTTTCACATGACATTGACTCCAAATGGATCCTGAATCATGGGCATTTCTGTCCCTGTGGTCTCTGTTAGAACCTGTTGTGCAGTTAAATTCGACATTTTATCATTTTACCTCAGACTATGTTCAGATCAGGTGAGTTTGTGTCCAGGGGAGGCATCAGTCAACCCCCGTGGTGTGATTTGAGCTCCACATGTTACAGGGTTTGGAAATTATATGAGAAAGTTGCTAAAACATGTTTTAAAATGCTCCTCTAATGAAAATGTATTAGTTTGAATGTTGCATTAAAGGCAAACAGTGAATAAAAAATGTAAAAATACTAAATATTAAGGCCAATGGAAAACATTCTGTTCTACATTTAACTGTCCTTGGTAGCATTAGTAGTAGTCGTAGTAGTCGTAGTAGTAGTAGTAGTCGTAGTGGTAGTCTGGAAATGGGGATCACAGTTTAAAAACCTTATTAAGTCTAAATAAAAAAAAAAACTTCTGACTAATGAAATGTCCCAAATTTTAGCCTCATTGCAAAATTACCCAAGTCCTACACTATATGGACAAAAGTATGTGGAAACATTGAATTCAGGTTTTTCTTTTCTAACAGGGGTCTGGGATACAAAATAATGACAACATAGTCAAAATATAGTTTTATATTGGGATAAATATTATTGCACTGGTTACTTTTGTTTAAATTGTTATCTTTGTTTCCAAAATGCCTCAGAGATGGTTTTTACTTAATTTCTCTCAACATTGATTTTTTTTTTTGTATCCATGACTAAGAGTTTAAATGTTCTACCTCTAA
The DNA here is from genome assembly GCF_902148855.1 of Sphaeramia orbicularis. Classification (NCBI taxonomy): domain Eukaryota; kingdom Metazoa; phylum Chordata; class Actinopteri; order Kurtiformes; family Apogonidae; genus Sphaeramia; species Sphaeramia orbicularis. The sequence goes on from NC_043965.1 coordinate 9,936,652, forward strand.
ATTCCTAAAATATTTACTTATCTACTTTCTTCACATCTCACTTAGGAAGAAAAATTTCCCATTAAACTTTAAGAAAATATTGATGTTTATAAACTATAAGGACAAAAATATTGAGACACATCATGTCTACCGCTGTAAGACATCCTGTTCATGTGGATTTGAGATTAAAACATCAATATTAATAATCAATATGATATTTATCACAATATAAAACTATATTATGACAGTTATCATTTTGTATCCCAGACTCCTGTTGGAAAAGAAACACCTGAATTCAACGTGTCCACATACTTTTGTCTATTTGCTATGAGGCTAATGATACGTAGGAATATATCCTTTCATCAAAGTGAAAATGTTCCCAGACCATGTTCACGTGGAGGTGTGAACACAAAAGTACATCAGGTTGTCTAATGAGGAATTTCCCTCCCTATTTCCCTTTTATTTCTGTTTTTTTTTTTTTCTTCTTTTTTTTTCTGGCTGCTCCTGGTGAAAAGATGAGCAGCAGCAGCTCTAATGCCGTCCTACTGGAGGAAACAAAGATAAGGAAGTGAGAGAAAGGGAAGAGACAGAGTCTTGACCACAAATGCTTTCTGAGTCCAGACTGTTAGCTTTTTAGCGCTGGGCGTGTAGTGATCTGGTTACCCAACGTGCCACCACCACGTTAAAAGACACACTAGAAGCTTCCCCAGAGACACAGAGCAGCAGCTCCTCTGTCTCCACCATGGCTGAGAGGACGATCTGTCTAAGACGTCACTGTGTCGAACCACCTCCCACCCCCACTCACACACACACACACACACACACACACACACACTGGCTTACACAACTACTGTCCCAACACACACACACACCTGTTAAAGCGGAGAACGAGCAAGTTAGAAACCACACTGTTGCTCACATAACAGAGGGTTTTACAGCAGAGCGTCCATTCTGTCACCTGCTGGATGGTTTTACACCTGAGGAGTCACTGTCCAAGCAGTGCATGGCAAAAAAACAACACAAAATAAAGTTATTTTTCATTTTTAAAAATAACCTTATATTATGGTTTGATCAGCAGCGGCAGCTATAAATTATTCTTGTAATCAATTAATTTATCAACTTTCATGTATTTAATTCAGTTAACTGATTTGAAAAGGCAAAAAAAAAAAAAAAGTGAAACAGACGTGTGAAAATGACAACTTGTCCTTTGCTCCAAAACCAGCTGAAACCACAGCCACTGGGAGGTACTAGTAGTGTCACTGTTAACATTAGTGTTATTGTTAGTGTTACTGTTAGTGTCACTGATAGTGTTAGTGTTACTGATAGAGTTAGTGTTAGAGTTAGCATTAGTGCTACTGTTACTGTGTAACTGTTAGTGTTACTGACAGTGTTAGTGTTACTGACAGTGTTAGTGTTACTGATAGTGTTAATGTTACTGGTAGCATTACTGTTACTGTTAGTATTAGTGATAGTGTTAGTGTTTGAACTAGTGTTAGCATTAGTGTTAGTGTTACTGCTAGTGTTACAGTAGCTGTAACTGTTAGCATTAGTGTTACTGATAGTGTTACTGTTAGCGTTAGTGCTACTAATAGTTAGTGTTACTGATAGCACTAGTGTTAGCATTAGTGTTAGTGTTTCTGTTAGTGTAACTGTTAGCGTTAGTGTTACTGTTAGTGTTACTGATAGCGTTAGTGTTACTGTTAGCATTAGTGTTATTATTAGTGTTACTGATAGTGTTACTGTTAGTGTTACTGTTAGCATTAGTGTTACTGTTAGTGTTACTGATAGTTAGTGCTACTGTTAGTCTTGCAGATCGTGTTAGAGTTACTGTTAGCATTAGTGTTATTATTAGTGTTACTGTTAGTGTTACTGTTAGCATTAGTGTTACTGTTAGTGTTACTGATAGTTAGTGCTACTGTTAGTCTTGCAGATCGTGTTAGTGTTACTGTTAGCATTAGTGTTAGTGTTACTGTTAGCATTAGTGTTAATCAACAGGTTTGGGTCAGTCCTTGTTGTCGCTGTCCATTTCACACAAATGACTGTATGATGCCTTCATTTGGAATATGTAAAAATAAAATAAAATCACCTTGTTGTGATAAAAACATTGTTTTTTCAGTGCAGATGTCCTGTGTGAAAATAGTTGTCTTCAACAGCTGTTTAAAAAATAAATTTTCTGATGAAAAACATTGCCTCGACTCTATTTCAGCTGCAGTTCTATTTTAAAATACCAATCATGCCAACAACTGATTGCCAGTCCTAATGTTATTTAATTATTATTATTTGATGTTTTCTTTGCTTAAGGATGTTATTTTATTAATATTTGAAATATTCAGGCACATGCTGGCTAAAGCATTTTAGAGCAGTAGCAGGGGTATAACACAAGTGTCGGAATGCATCAGATAGACTTGATTGGAAAAAGAACATTTTATTGTGTTTGTGTTTAATGTGAAACATAATCTAAACTGCACCAGTTTAAATGTGGTTGGAACGTAGCTCCAAACCACTCATTGAAATCCGTGAAAATAGTAGTTAAAAGGTAAAATGCATGATGTCCGTTAATAGATGATGTTTCTGTCATATAGTAAAAAATGGTGGGTTTTGCCATTTTCAACATGTGTTTTATGCATCTGTCGTAGCAGGCACCAGGTTATTAAAGTGATTTATTTGCTTTTGTGAAGGTCATTATAAAATGCATCTGTACAAATGACAGAGCTGTGATCCATATGTAGCTGTTCCTGCTCTTAGTGTGTATGTGTATGTAATCCATACAAAGCAGTGGCGGGTCGCTACGAGCACAAAAGCACAGCCATTAGGGAACTGCTAGTTTTGTCTCTCACCATCAGGAAAAAACTAGAATTAGACATTAATTAAGAATTCTGCGACGACCTGCGTTGTGTTTGAATTTGTGTGTGTGTGTGTGCATACAAGTATTTTTTCACATTTACAAAGGTAGAATTTTTCCAGTTTATATTCCTTTTCTTAGATTTTGTTAGCTTTAGTTAGCTTAATAACATGAATTATCAGAACACTAGACAGAACTATTCATTTCATTTTGTATTTATATGGCCCCATAATCAGGTCAAACTTTTACTTTAACTCCAGAGTCAGTGTGTATGTCCTTTTAAAAGAAATAAAAAAAAAAAAAAACACAAAGAAATGCATAAATAACACAGCATGAAATAAGACACAAACCCTGTTCCCGAGTGTATATCATGAAATTTAATGTCTATTTATTTTTGTTTATTTGTTTGTTTTGATGATGCCTGTCATCATTATTTGTATTCTGAATTTTTTTTTTTTATATTGAACGAGAGATGTACTAATGTTGGCTGTTTTATGTCTTGTTTCTGTCACCTGCCTAGGGACTGCAGATGGAAAGTATTTATTTTTTCTAATTCTGGCATATTTACATGGGTGTATTTTTTTATACAGCAATGTTCATAAATCTGCATGGTCCCTATTAAATAAACCAATAAAATAACAATAAAATAAAATAAAAGTTCCACCATAATCTTCCAGGAGTTTATGGTCTGAGACCAGCGTATGTCATGAATAAATTCATAAAACAGACCAATGAGACAAACTCTGCAGCGCTAAGCTAACACTAAACAGCTAACTCGAACAGTAACAATGTTATTTCCCTACCGATAAAACTCACTGAACGACACAAAGATTAGCAAAAGTAAAGGTTGTGTCATTAAAGTGAACACGTACTGGTCATGCTTATGATATTAATTGTGCTTAGCGTAAAAATCGCGGTAAATGCACCACACTGGATTTTTTTATCTTGTGAATTATGGGCAGGAGTAGGACTTATTGCTTGTATAGATACTAAGCATGATGGGTAATCACTGCCCCCACAGATTTACACTGTAAACACTAGGCATGATGGGTAATCACTGCCCCCACTGGCTTATACTGTAAACACTAGGCATGATGGGTAATCACTGCCCCCACTGGCTTATACTGTAAACCCTAGGCATGATGGGTAATCACTGCCACCACAGGCTTATACTGTAGGCACTAGGCATGATGGGTAATCACTGCCCCCACTGGCTTATACTGTAAACACTAGGCATGATGGGTAATCACTGCCACCACAGGCTTATACTGTAGGCACTAGGCATGATGGGTAATCACTGCCCCCACTGGCTTATACTGTAAACACTAGGCATGATGGGTAATCACTGCCCCCACTGGCTTATACTGTAGGCACTAGGCATGATGGGTAATCACTGCCCCCACTGGCTTATACTGTAAACACTAGGTATGATGGGTAATCACTGCCACCATAGTCTTATACTGTAAACCCTAGGCATGATGGGTAATCACTGCCCCCATAGTCTTATACTGTAAACCCTAGGCATGATGGGTAATCACTGCCCCCAAGGCTTATACTGTAAACCCTAGGCATGATGGGTAATCACTGCCCCCACTGGTTTATACTGTAGGCACTAGGCATGATGGGTAATCACTGCCCCCACTGGCTTATACTGTAAACACTAGGCATGATGGGTAATCACTGCCCCCACTGGCTTATACTGTAAACCCTAGGCATGATGGGTAATCACTGCCCCCACTGGCTTATACTGTAAACACTAGGCATGATGGGTAATCACTGCCCCCATAGTCTTATACTGTAAACCCTAGGCATGATGGGTAATCACTGCCCCCACTGGCTTATACTGTAGGCACTAGGCATGATGGGTAATCACTGCCCCCACAGGCTTATACTGTAAACCCTAGGCATGATGGGTAATCATTGCCCCCACAGGCTTATTCTGTAAACACTAGGCATGATGGGTAATCACTGCCCCCACTGGCTTATACTGTAAACACTAGGCATGATGGGTAATCACTGCTCCCATAGTCTTATACTGTAAACCCTAGGCATGATGGGTAATCACTGCCCCCACTGGCTTATACTGTAAACCCTAGGCATGATGGGTAATCACTGCCCCCACTGGCTTATACTGTAGGCACTAGGCATGATGGGTAATCACTGCCCCCACAGGCTTATACTGTAAACACTAGGCATGATGGGTAATCACTGCCCCCACTGGCTTATACTGTAAACCCTAGGCATGATGGGTAATCACTGCCCCCACAGGCTTATACTGTAAACCCTAGGCATGATGGGTAATCACTGCCCCCACAGGCTTATACTGTAAACCCTAGGCATGATGGGTAATCACTGCCCCCACTGGCTTATACTGTAAACCCGAGGCATGATGGGTAATCACTGCCACCACTGGCTTATACTGTAAACCCTAGGCATGATGGGTAATCACTGCCCCCACTGGCTTATACTGTAAACCCTAGGCATGATGGGTAATCACTGCCCCCACTGGCTTATACTGTAAACCCTAGGCATGATGGGTAATCACTGCCCCCACTGGCTTATACTGTAAACCCTAGGCATGATGGGTAATCACTGCCCCCACTGGCTTATACTGTAGGCACTAGGCATGATGGGTAATCACTGCCCCCACAGGCTTATACTGTAAACACTAGGCATGATGGGTAATCACTGCCCCCACTGGCTTATACTGTAAACCCTAGGCATGATGGGTAATCACTGCCCCCACTGGCTTATACTGTAAACCCTAGGCATGATGGGTAATCACTGCCACCACTGGCTTATACTGTAAACCCTAGGCATGATGGGTAATCACTGCCCCCACTGGCTTATACTGTAAACCCTAGGCATGATGGGTAATCACTGCCCCCACTGGCTTATACTGTAAACCCTAGGCATGATGGGTAATCACTGCCCCCACTGGCTTATACTGTAAACCCTAGGCATGATGGGTAATCACTGCCCCCACTGGCTTATACTGTAAACACTAGGCATGATGGGTAATCACTGCCACCACAGGCTTATACTGTAAACACCAGGCATGATGGGTAATCACTGCCCCCACTGGCTTGTACTGTAGACACTAGACATGATGGGTAATCACTGCCCCCACTGGCTTGTACTGTAGACACTAGACATGATGGGTAATCACTGCCCCCACTGGCTTGTACTGTAGACACTAGACATGATGGGTAATCACTGCCACCACAGGCTTATACTGTAAACACCAGGCATGATGGGTAATCACTGCCACCACTGGCTTATACTGTAGACACTAGACATGATGGGTAACCACTGCCCGACATTAACTGACTTGAATTGATTTTAAAAATTACTTGATTGCAATTTTTTTGGAATCAAAGCTTCATTTCTTTAATTTTGCTGCCATTAAACATTGGTTCCACTGTTGTGTTTCACAGGGACGCTTATTGTGACGCACATGACGCCAGGATCTACACACAGTTGTGTTAGTTCCGTCTTTAGTTGTTAATAAATTGGATCCAAATGTGTTGAAGACTGCAGTGAACATATCGTTTGTAGATTCAATTGACTTTTTCGTTCATATTTATAGATATTTTTATATATACTTTTATACCGTTGTTATTTTTGGTGTCATTTCTATATAGATTTTTTTCTATATAGGTCCTTTTACTTTTATAGTTTTTGTGGTTGGTTCTAGAATAAAGGGTCAGTTGGTTCTGGAATAAAGGACACGTTTGTCATTTTCAGTCATGTCTGTTTCACATTTGTACAATTTTTTTTCTATTTGAATTGAATAAAAAAAAAATAGATAGATTAATCAATTTAAAAATAATCAATAGCTGCAGCTCTAATTCTGACATTTAGATGGACCATGGTTTTATGTATACAGATGCACATCAAATCCACACACGGTCCTTTCTAAGCACAACCTTTTTTCCACCACAGACCTCCTCACATTGGAACATGTCAGACCTCATTTCAGATGTAGAATACTCAAACTTCAGAAAAAAAGATGTTTTTGTTCTGTGGCTGTGTCAGGGAAAATATGCCTTTGTGGGGAAAATGGCACTATTTTGTGTCACTGGACCTCATCCAATGGCATCTTGTATCCCTTTGAAGGAACGGGCGCTTCAGATGCAGGAAAATGAAAAAATTGCAACACTTTTCTGTCATTTTGTCCTGCTATTTTGAGTCAGATTTGATCAAGAGGCGTCCTCTGTGTCTTGTGTAACACAATGAGATACATTTGGTTTGTTAGAATTAGCCAACAAAAGATCAAACAGACAATAAAGCGGTGTTCGCCCGTCATATATCAAGACATAGACAATTTTATAAAACAAATGATGGCGGACTACAACAATACACTAATATTTAGTGATATAGCCTATGTAGATTGATATTTTCACAGCATTAAATAAAAATATAAACTGAACTGAATAAGCACTGGGTGGAAGGTTTTGCAGTCATCTGAGTCCATATTTATATAGTTTTTTTTTATTATTATTATGTCCTTCTTTGGTCCCTTAACTCATTTTATCTTTGTTAAATCTCTCAATGTTTTTCTATTGTTATGGCTTTTATGACATTTTCTCTTTTTTTTTATTACATTTTAGCCTTATATCCCTTCCATTTTTGTCATTTTATTTTGTCTTGTTATAACTTTTACATCATCTTCCTCATTATATATTTTTAACACTGAAATTGGAGTCGACGGGTTTGTTTTCATCTTATTACACTGACTTTGTTTTTATCTTTTTCATCATTTTTGCTGTTGTTTTTGTCTTGCTTCACCTTTAGGCTGTTTTTTTTTTTATCTTATCTTGTAATTTTTCATTAATATGTGAATGATATGCACCAAAGGATCACCTTTTCTGTGTCTTTACATCCTTTCCATTTGTATCATTTTATTTTGTCTTGTTACAACTTTTCCATCATCTTCATCATTATACATCTTTAACACTGAAATTGGAGTCGACGGGTTTGTTTTCGTCTCATTACATTGACTTTGTTTTTATCTTTTTCATCATTTTTGCTATTTTTGTTTTGCTTCACCTTTTAGGCTGCTTTTTTTTTTTCTTATCGTGTAATTTTTCATTAATATGTGAGTGATATGCACCAAAGGATCACCTTTTCTCTGTGTCTTTACATCCCTTCCATTTTTGTCATTTTTATTTATCTTGTTATAACTTTTACATCATTTTCATCATGTTGTATCTTTAACACTATGAAATTGGAGTCGACGGGTTTGTTTTCGTCTGTGTTTTACCTTTTCCATCATTTTTGCTCATTTTTATCTTGCTTCAGCTTTTAGGATGTTTTTTTTTTATCTTATCTTGTGCTTTTTCACAATTTTCATCAGCATGTGAGTGATGTGTACTAATGCAGAAGTGTTGAACTCATTTTAGTTCAGGGGCCAGATTCAGCCTAATATGAACTCAAAAGGACCAAACCAGTAAAATATTAAGAGTGAAAAAAGTTAATTACTTTATGATGATTTTTACGCCTACAAAGTTTCCTTGAAAATCTGAATAACATGAACAACCTCAAATGTATTAAGGAAATAAGCGCAATTTTAACAATATTATGCCTCAGTTTGTCATTTGCACGTGTGCAACTTACAGACAGTGGATCTACAAATACACAAAACATTTAGTAACAGGCAGAATATTGTTCAAATTACATTTATTTTGCTAAATACATTTCAGGTTGTTCATATTTATTCAAGTTATTCCCATTTTTTGGTTCCCTTTGTTTGTTTGTTAACACCCTAACAGCAAAACTATTGGTGGAATTTATACCAAGTTGGGTCTGTAGACTGCCAGTGACCCAGAATAGATCTGATTGAATTTTGGGAAAAGTAGGTCAAAGTTAAATTTTTTTATGAATTTTTTATTTATTTATTTTTTCCCATTTACTTATAATGGGCAAAATTTCAAATGTCTGTAGCAGCAAAACTATTGGTTGAATTCATACCAAACTAGGTTTATAGATTGCCAGTGACTCAGAATAGACGTAGTTACATTTTAGGAGAAGGAGACAAAAGTTCCAATTATTTATGAACTTTTTTAATCTTTTTTTTCTCCCATTTACTTATAATAGGCAAAATTTCACATGTCTATAAAAACATCAATTTTGTTTCAATTTACTTCAAACTTGGCACATATACAGAGGCAATTGATATGCTGACATCAGCACATGCATAGACATGATGACATCAGCTGGATTGATGCCAAAATATGCTAAAATAAGTGTGAGTGACGGGGTTTGTTGTGCCTGGAATCACTTGTTTGTAAATGTAACCATCTTCATGCAATTTTTTTTTTTTTGTTTCTACTTAACCCTTAGGGGTTCGAGCATATTTTGGCCGTTTCTGAGTACTTCTGATTTTGCCTTTATATACTATATAAATAAATGTTTACTATACCCATGTTTGATATCTTTTTTTTTCAGCACAACTTCATCTATCTCATCTGCCTATTATTTTTTTCATTTTAACCTACTATATTAACACAAAAGGCTAAAAAACAGACAAAAAATATAAAATCCAATTTGAAAAATGTATACATTTTGTAAATAAATAACACAAAGATGCTTAACAAACCTTTTCAAAGACTTTAAAAGTGAATATTGGTTCCAAATATTAGGTACCGTATATAAAATCAAAATTGTAATAAGTTGAAACTATACTCAAATATTTGACATAAAAGCATATTTTTACATAGGCGTTTTCTCACCCCCCGGTCCTCCCAGTTTCTGCACCCAGTTCAGTTGGGGGTCATTCTCACACTTACCTGTAATGCTAATGCAGTCTGTGGATTAGAATCTGCAGATTCGGCCAGTTTTTTTTTCATTTTGAAAAAGTACAAAAAATGACGAAGATATGGTCAGAAATATAACACCCGCCTCATTTTCATACTTTTACTCATGTTTGTTTGCTCAAACATCATTTCAAAACATTTCAAAACATCATATCTCCGGTTGTATTTGTTCTATCAGCATCAAATAAAAAGTGTCAGTGTTTCAAGTCCGCACTTTGGAATGCAATTGGCCCCAGTGGCCAACATAACAGACTTCTGAGGCTACAACGTGTTGAAAATGTTGCGTGATTCAGTTACAGGGCCGTGACCATGGACCCCTAAGGGTTAAAAAAAAAGATCAAAAAATTGCTGTTGTGTAGATTATTATGTATGTGACCTGAACTAAAATGATGTTGACATCCTTGATTGTTAATATCTTCAGTGTAATTTTTGGCCGGATTGGACCTTTTGGTGGGCCGGTTTTGGCCCACGGGCCATATGTTTGACACCAGTGTGCAAATGGATACACTAAAGGATCATCTTTTCTATGTGTCGCTCTATCCATGTAGCATGGAATCCTTCTTAACGCTGCTAAGGTACACAGTGTTGGTAAATAAACTGAATGGGTGATTGCCTTTAAATGCATTAAAGCTAAAATTGCCATGCACAAATTTTAAAAAGTACAGATATTTGAGAGCTCTTGTAAAATATTTGTGCATGCTATTGTCTGTATTTATCTGACTGTTACAGCAAACATAAAAAAAGAAAAAGGTTAGTTCTATAATGTCTGTAAAATGTTGTTAAAACCAAATCGCATCAATCATAAAGTGCTTGATATTAGCTTGGATGGTAATTATTGTAAAGAGGGTCATTGTGTTTGTGCACCAGTGTCCAGACTGTCAGTGTGTCAGAGTCTGTGACAACAAGAAGACATATGGAATAATTATCTCTTTGTCATCCCAAGGGGGAAAAATCAGTGCTCTTAAACTGCTGGACAATCAAATCTCCATGCCAACTAATTGATGTATCTCCGAAGGGAAAAGACCTCTGCACACTCATTTGCATGTATGCCAAGCTACCGTGTGCATAAGGAATTACTGAATATGATCCAGTGGCTTTGAAAAAGAGGCAACAGGGGATTCTAGGTTTATTTTCTATTTATCTATTTGTTTATTACTTTGAAGTTTGCCTGGTTCCACATAGTCTTTACCCAGAAACCCAGAAACAAAGGTTAGTCTTTAATATGTATCAGTTCAGCCTTGTTAAGTGTTTGGCTGATGTTGTAAAGCTTTGCGCATTTTTCCACTTAAATGCAAGTGACTATTTTTGGTCATTTCTGCATACTTTACAAGACAGTGACAGTAACAGTTCCAGTGAGGCTCTATTGCATGTGTTATAGTCAAATTAACGATTTCCACTTAATTTAGCATTTACTAGAAAGCAAAGACACAAATATTTAAGTTTTTAATATACTTGTATGTAAATTCAGGCGTTAAAGGAGTTTAAAATTGATCCCCAAAGGACCACCGAGATATTTTATAAATGGTTCCTGAAAAAAATAAACAAAAATTCAGCTCTTGTGTTGGTCTAGTGTTCTAAAACACATGTACTGTGAAAGGAACATGTGTTCTAGAACATTAGACTGTGTTACTGTGTATTCTGTGTGTTTTACTGTGTACAGTGTATGTTTTACTGTGTATTCTGTGTGTTTTACTGTATACAGTGTATGTTTTACTGTGTATTCTGTGTTTTACTTTATATTATGTGTGTGTACTGTGTATTATGTGTGTGTTTTACTGTGTATTATGAGTGTTATACTGTGTATTATATGTTTTACTGTGTATTATGTGTGTCTTACTTTGTATTATGTATGCTTTACTGTGTATTATGTGTGTTTTATTGTGTATTATGTGTGTTATTCTGTGTATTATGTGTGTTTTACTGTGTATTATGTATGTTTTACTGTGTATTATGTATGTTTTACTGTGTACTATGTGTGTTTTACTGTGTACTATGTATGTTTTACTGTGTACTATGTATGTTTTACTGTGTATTATATGTGTTTTACTGTGTATTATGTGTTTTCCTGTGTATTCTGTGTTTTACTTTGTATTATGTGTGTTATTCTGTATATTATGTGTGTTTTACTGTGTATTATGTATGTTTTACTGTGTACTATGTGTGTTTTACTGTGTACTATGTGTGTTTTACTGTGTATTATATGTGTTTTACTGTGTATTATGTGTGTTTTCCTGTGTATTCTGTGTGTTTTACTTTGTATTATGTGTGTTTTCCTGTGTATTCTGTGTGTTTTCCTGTGTACTATGTATGTTTTACTTTGTATTATGTGTGTTTTACTGTGTATTATTGCTTCATATATGTAGCGCTGCCTGATTGCACCACAGAGACGCTTTTTTATTTGCAGTGTAAAACAATAGATTATCCACAGTTAAACATAGCATAAGCCAATAGAAATTTAGAACCATGCTTCAAGCACTTCAACATTCAGTTGTCTCTAAAACATATGCCAAGAAAGAACCAATAAAACCAATAAAAAGCTTCTGCCATGTTTCAGGCCAAAGATGAGTTTTTTTTATTTGCATGTGAACTGATCACATTTTCCAAACAGTCTAAGAACACATCTGTGGATGCATTCTAATGTGCTCATCCTGACGAACTGGACCAGTTAAGATATATTAGATAAGATCATCATGCTCAATGTCAATCCGGTGTCATTTTTTTTACACATACTGTATCTGAAACATGCATCAGTGGTTGACTGAAGGGCTTACAGGTGTCCCATTATGGAGGGCTTTTATTACGACAGGTGAAATGTCCAGCTTGACTTGACAGAGACAATAGTACTCGATCGTTTTGAAGGACATTTTGAAGGACATTTGTATATGTTCTGTACATCACAGCAATCGTACGAACAATGTGCCTACTACACTGGAAAAAACCCAAATCTTGCCAAGTGTATTTTTCTCATTTCTAGTCAAAATACCTAATCACACTTAAAATAAGACATAATCACCTAAAGAGTAACTTTTCAGTGAGATATAAGAACTGATTTATAGACAATAGATCTTGAAACTCTTATTTCAAGAAATCTTACCAAGATAATTTTCACTTGTTCCACTGGCAGATTTTTTTTGCTTGAATTAAGCAGAAAAATCTCGACACCGTCATATTCTACAGCGTTGATTCACCAGTAAAACCCATGGAGTTGGATCAATGACAGTGGATGGACACACTTGGTTTATGTTCAGTTAGTGATTGATTTGACTTTTAAGTCACTTTTTCTTCAGTTTTTTCTGTTTCTAATATAATAACCTTTGACTTTACTCTGAGCTTTTATGAACATCTACATGATCAGTGAATTAAACATAGGAAAATAGATGATTTTCACCAGAAAGAATGCAAAATTCAGAGGGTAATATTATAATATATGGTGATAAATCTCTTAGGAAAGGTTAAATAAAGAGAAAAATTCATTTCGGAACTCACACAAAAGTCACACTGGGTCCTTATGGGTTAATGACTTTTAATGGTTTTTAATGATCCACAGAAACCCTGACTTAACCATGGATGGATGGATGGATGGATGGATGGATGGATACAGTGACATTATTAGTTTTCCTAACAGTACCAATACAGAAGTATAGAAAAACACATCTTTCTATGTATTTTCTGTCTCATTTTTCTCACTGATTCCACTTTGATCACTACAGTCCATCACACAAGTGCAACAAGTCTTTTACGTATCTGTTCTGTGCAATTCATTTATCAGAAAGGGTTGTTGTTTCTTCCCCTTTTCGGCTTCAAGCCTTCATCAGGAAGTCAAACAGGAGCCTGGAAAGCTGTAGGTTCCTATTTAGTAGGATCTGACCAATAGGGACTTGCCAACTGGGTATGAAGATAATGGCCTGTTTTTTCGGGTCTAGGTATGACCCTGCGAAGTTAATAAAGGCATTTTAATGTTTTAAGAGAGTGCCTTGGATTTTTCTTCCACTTTGATATCTACTTTATGAATCCCTTTTTCCAAAGAGCTCCTTGAACAAACTCTTTTTTGGTCCAAGAAGCATTCCTCCCCATGAATTTTTTGAAGGGGTAGTTGTTTGTTTACCTTCTTGACTGGTTTCAGCTCCTTCCTGTATCCAGAAGCGACACATGACGTTGCTGTGACGTGTCTTATAGGCAGCTCAGGAGGACTGGTCAGACAGCACGGATCTGGGTGGAAAGACAAGACAACATTAGTTGCTTTTCCATCAGACATCTGCACAAAAACTTCACCGATATTTACTAAATGTCAAAAAACAGAAGTGCATAATGTTGGTTTTTCCATTAAATCACAAATGCAATGATTTATTTATTATCGCGAGATGACACGAGAAGCCATTCCATTAACATGGTGACAAACGTAAATATGGTGTCGATTTACAGATATATTCATTATTATTATGTATTACCCCTCTGTCTTGTACTAAATTAATAAATGATTGGGTTTCCTGGTACGTCCACACATACTGCGACATGTTGTTTCTTCTTCTTCGCTTGTTATAACGTCCATCAATATCTGGTTTTTTAATTCACCTGACTCTAGTTGTGAAACTAGAAAAGCACTCGGAGAGCGCAGGCCTCCGCCAATACAGATCTGCCCCCCCCAATCACCACCAAAATGTAATCCTTTGTTACTTGTGCCAGTATCAACATTTCCTGAAATTTTCATGAAAATCCATCCATAACTTTTTGAGTTATCTTGCTAACAAACCAACAAACAAACAAACAAACCCTGGCAAAAACATAATCTCCTTGGTGGAGGTAACCAGATAGAAACATATATAAACCAGATAGAAACATATATAAACCAGATAGAAACATATATAAATGAAAAATGTGTCGTAAATGGGATTTTCAAAGTTAAATTGAAATGTCCAAAGAGTCCACATTCCACAGTGGATGTGGACAATTTCCTGTCAGATACAACGTATTGTTATAAGCTATGGGTGGATCAAATTGGAGGTTAATTGGAGTCGTTTTGAATTTTTTATGAATTTTTGAAAATTGCTCAATGATGAGAGATAGGAAAAATTGTAGATTTTGTGACCTTGCTGTGACCTTGAACTTTGGCCTACTTGGCCCAAAATTTAATGGGTTTGTCCCAGGGCCTAGGCCTATCTGTGGGTACAATTTGGTAAAGATGGTTGGAATAGTTTTCCCCTAAAGTTGCTAACAAACAAACAAACAAACAAACACACACACAAAGCAAAGCGATCACAGTACCTCCTAGTGGAGGTAATAAAAAGGTCATACAATTGCAGTTTTGCGTGATATACCATTGCGCTACGCCTGAAAAACCACCTCTTGCCAGCGCAAAAACTTTTAATCAAAACATGAGACTTTTGGCTTAATTTTTCCATTAGGCAAATTTTTATGCACAAGTTATATTTGCGCAATTTGAGGGTCAATGGAAAAGCGACTATTGATTTCAAAAACTAGCAGAAATTGATCAAGTTGACCTACAGGTGAAGAAATGTCCAGTTTGATGTTCGGCCTCTAGTTCATCTGCCCTGTTTATGTTCTGTGCCTCTATGCTAGCACGTCTGGAGCACAAACACAAACACAAATAAATGATTCAAAGTGACTAAAGCCACCGACTCCTTAAGTCTGGGTGTGTTTATAATGTAATCTGAAATAATCAGAGCAGCCGCTGATCTGTCAATCATACATTCACAGATCTGGAGACTGCAGGAAAACCACCACAGTCAAAATACAGACAGTCCTGTATAAAGTTTTCTATTTACAAATGAGACTTTTCTCTTGTTTTTGCAGTAAATTATTCAAGAATAATTTCTCATCACTACTATAACAATTAGACTATGATGTTAGATAGTTACTAAGCGTAATATACTTCAGTTTTACTGTCAGTTATTGACATTATTAGGATTCTAAACAGATGTTACTATATCATTAAGGAAGCAAAAGTAATGTGTTATGTTGTATAAATGTGAGATGGGGGTGGGATTTAATACGTTTTCTTCTTCCCACTGCTTTTTGAGCAGTACGTATTGAATTTATTTTGAATTTATAGAGCCATTATTAGTGTACATGGCAATTTCTATTTTGTCTTGATCACCTTTATTTATTAATGTATTTGCTTGATGTTTAATTTTTTTTTCTGCTCAAAACAAATGAATGAATGAATGGATGATAATGATCTGAAAACAATGCTTTTGCACCTTCCTACCAAGAATATTAATTATATATTAGTATGATTAACTAATATAGCAAATAAAAATGACTGCTATGATACCTTATAATTATTTTTGTTCCCATTATTAGTATTAATATAATTTTTGCAGATCCAGGTGATTGTATGACTGAGCTGTACATGGGCTGGTACGACTATCAGACAGAATGACACTTAACGTACACATAAGAGCTTTACCCTTCATTCATGTATTATTATTTTCAGTATTTAATTATGTTAGAACCTCCTGAAAGCTGTCATTACTACACCTGACTTTTAGATTCAAGATTCAAGAATGTTTATTGTCATTACGTGCCCATAACGGAATTTTTCTTCAACGTAGTTCTCGGCTTGATTTAAATAAATAAATAAATAAATAAATAAATATAAAAACACTAAAGAACATGGATAGACTGGAAGACTATGCACATTATATATAGAAAATAAATGTAAATCAGTTTGCGCAGTTAGAATGCAATTGTGTGCAAATAAGATTTTTTTTGGGGGGAAACAGTTTATTTTATAGGAAAACAGTTTTAAAAGTACATGATTTTCCACTGTTACAGCAAAACAGACTATGTTCTACCTCAGCTTTAGTGCAACTATTCACTATAACCTCAACTAATAATTACATGTGGTTCCTTCACACAACAAATCCAACAACTGTAACAAATTTTACAATGACCATGAGCATCAAAATATTTTTTTTTATATGTTTCTTCTTTTTCTTTCCATTTATTTCTTCTTCAGCCACCGACTAACAACAATAAGTCTGATCTTCGTGTCAAATCAAACACAGAGAAGAAGAAGAAGCTTAAAACATTTATAACCAGTAACTAAATGTGGTTTTAACACAGTAGAAACTGAGCGTTGAGGCAGAGGTTTGGAATAATAACAATGAGAGAAGAAGCAGGTTCTGTGTAAATCTGAGGTAAGACTGCCCTCTGCTGAAGCACAGTTCTGTGTCTGAAACTGAGCTGCAATAAATGACACAAATTAATAAATAGTGAAGGGGAGAATTCCTTTACCCAAGGAAAAGCATCACCACTACAAAACTGTACCTCTATTAAAAAAAAAAAAAAAGAAGTCTACAAATACTCTGTCTCATCCAAAGGTCTTATTAAAAATGTAAAACAATACATAAGAAATATATTTAAGTTTTTGCCATTTAGTTGCATTACATATATCAAAAGAATGTGCTTTTAACAAGTTTATCATGTTTGTGTGTAAAATGTACTACATATTTGTTATATTTATAATGCTATTTCACAGGTTTTTTATGACTAATTAAATTAAAACTTTAAATCATTATTTAAAAGCAAATGAATGATTTTTTAAATTTAATTTAGAGTTGAACTGTTTGTTTTTAATTGTAACGTATTGCAGTGTGTAAATTGAACAGGAAATCAGTATGGCTGTCCACTCTGGAAAATGTGACAATTTGACAATCTCTGTGAAATTGTGAGATGCTTATGTTTTTGTTTTTGTTTTTTTTTTAATCCACTCATTTCTAAAGGCTTGTATGGACCAATAGAAAGCAGCTCAATAGTCATGTGACTCATAGTCAACCAATAGAAAACAAGATGCTGTACATTTTACATTTTTTTCCTGTGGAAATTTTTAAGATAGTTTCTGCATATTACTGTTATTTTCTAACTTTTCTAGGGCGAAATATAAACTTTATTTTCCATACATCTGTACAATGAACAGTAGTTGATCCGTTTTCAAGAAGCATTTTTAAGCTCTTGTCAGAAAATTGTGGTCATATAATATCATCTGTGTGATGACCACAGGTGAAATTTTTTTTTTTTTTAATGCAAATGAGGGATTTATTTTTGTATTCATTTTAAAATTCAACTATTCATTTTTAATTGCAGTGTATTACAGTGTGAAAATTTGGACAACTTTGACAATAATGTCTGTAAAATTGTGATATGGTCATGTTTTGTTTTTTTGTTTTTTATAATCCATTCATTTCTAAAGGCTTGCATGGACCAAAGCAGCTCGGTAGTCATGTGACTTGCAGTCAACCAATAAAAAAGAAGATGGTGTACATGCTACATTCTTTTCTGTGTAAAAATACAATATTTTAAAATAGTTCCTGCATATAACTGTGATTTTCTAACTTAATTTTCCATACATCTGCACAATGAACGGTAGTTTATCAGTTTTCGTTTAGAATTTTTAAGCTCTTGTCAGTAAATTGTGATAATAACACATCGCCTGTCGTCTCTGATGTTCACTGTGGACGCTGCTGTCACTCACAACCACATAGATGTGTGTTGTTTGGGTCAATGTGTGTGTGTGTATGTGTTGTGAATCTAATTGGGCAATTGTGTTATTTCTGTTATTTGATGTAATTGTCCGATGATGGATTAGGCATGTCATTTCAGGGGCCACGGCAACACCACTGGGACAAACCTCCTTCTATGATGTCTGTGACTGTTTGTTAATTTAACAGTATGATAAAACCATATGTGATTTGTTTCAGTTTTGGAACGCAGAGATGTCTATATCACACACGTTACCACAGTAATACAATTTTTTTGTCACCTTTGGGTTTGAGTCATTGTAAATAATTTCAGTCTCCTTATCTTTGGTAGAAAAGTCATTTGCATAAATAAAATACACTGCACATTTTCAATTTAGAACCTGGATCAGAGGGCGGGTAAATCCCTGACCTTTGACCTCTAGCGCACACTGATGAAGCAGATGTAAACAGGTCGACAACAGTCATGATGCTTCACCCAATCAGGACCCAAGGTTAGTCATTTATATGTCTTTGTTGTTAGTTACCTTGGTTTTAAAGCCTAAATCATGTTACATAGCAGAACAAAATGTTTGATATTGTAATATAGTATATTTTAAAGGTCTCTTTACATGCACCATCAACACTTACACAGAAGCTGTTTTAGATATAAAGCAGCAGCTGTCGACTGGTGACTTGGTGAATATGATTGATGACCTATGACCTTATCATGGAAAACTTTACCATGAAATAGTGTTTTTAATCCTCCAGTATCCCATCCAGCAAGGCCCTTACTGAGCACCAAGTGTGCGTTTTTGGCACACTTGTGGAATAATGTCAAAAAAATTTTCATACAGTCTGTTTTTAATTCTTTTACACTTTTTTCTATTTCACCAACTTGAGCCGTAAATAAAAATACCAAATACTCAATAATTGTCACATTTTTTAACCCTTTAAATGCCGTGTTTGTATTGTAAGCAAATCATTTTTTTGGATGCAAAAAACACAAAAAATTATTTTTTTTCAATACACTACATAAAAAGTGGATCACATATTATTTGATTTTTGCAGCCTGGCATATGTCAATGATTAACTCCAACATTGGTTAATTGGCATTATTATTTTTGGCGCTAGGTCAAATGTTCAAAAATACTAGCATCTGTCACCAAGTGTGCAAAAAAGGCACACCTATAAATCAAACTATTAAATATTATATATTGATTTATTTTTCTGCTCTAATTTGATTCTAAGCCCTAATCATACAGATCAAATGGAAGAAATAGTGTGTTTTAGGCACACTCGGGAGACAGATGCTAGTCTTGTAATTTTATTTTGTTTACAATGTGCAAAGTTGGTGGCCAGAATTTTAAAGATCACACAAAAATGAACAACTTTTGAATTCTAACCTTATTTCAATTGTGAAAAATAATATGAAGTTCTTTAACATGAAGTGCAAAGTGTGCCTAAAAGGTGCACCCAGATACCGGAGGGTTAATTCAGTACAGAGTAGACTACATGGTATCTTTATTTTGTTGTTTATTGTCCTGTAAATAATCTGTTGTGGTGTGTTATTATTATCAGGTTTTAAATCAGCTGATACTACTGTTTTGCCCACTGCATGAAAGGTCAAAGGTCATGGTTTTCTCCATCCTCTGATCCCAATGTAAATATGCAGGTAAAGTTGTAAAAGAGCATTTTGTTTACATAAATGACTTTAATATAAGATGGTCATGGGGGGACTTAAATTATTTATTCTAAATTGTGCCTGTTGGTTAATGAATGGAGTCTGAAATGACCGCTACATCAAACAGAAATAACACAACAGCCAAATTAGCAACACAACGTAAACACAATAACCCAAACAATATTAAAACGGGTACAAATAGGTTGATTTTTCTGCCAGAACTGGAGTTAGTCACAGAATGCCTTGGATGGCAGCGCACTGATACTAATATGTGCTAATGCTAACACTAATGCTAATGCAGGTGTCAAGGGACAAATTGAGTCGCACATGCATCGAAGCATTTATCTCTGTCAGCCATCTTTTACAACTCGCTATGGCAACCTCGCTTGCCCGTAGCAACCGATAGCTTGTAAGTTCAAAACGGCACGGCCTTCCAGATATGTCACATGATATGATGTATGTTCTCATTCCTAATTGATTATTTCCTTTGATTTGATTAAAGATTATTTGATGGATGAAAGAATATATTATTTTAATATATGCCAAGTAGGGGTGTGTATTGGCAAGAATCTGGCGATACGATACAAATCACAATACTAGGATCACGATACGATGTATCACGATATGTCATGATGCTGTTAAAAAGGCAATTTGTTTGTTTCTTTTTCTTAAAATGATTATTTCCTTGAAGAAAACTTAAATTATGTTTTACAGACATTATAGTTTAAGATCCTGTTCAAATGTTCATATTCTATTAGTTCATAACTAACATCGTAACATTATTTTTGCGTAATCCCAACAAAGGAACTAACAGAGTACACAAGAGTGTTAAATAATAATAAATACAACAAACAAAAAAGAAAAACAAAAATGAACCTTTGCCATATCTGCATTTGAAAAAATACCAAAAAATATTGATACAGTACTTTTTAATATTGATACAGTATTGTGAAATGAAATATTGCGATATATTGCAGAACTGATATTTTCTTACACCCCTAATGCCAAGCACATACTGATGTCACTGCTCAGACACTTTTTTGAATTTAAATTGTGCATATTATTTGACTTATGTGAGCACTGAGTAACTGACCAACCAGCTAACTGATAAACATCTGTGAAGTTCATTGTGTCGGTCATTCTGTGCTGCCAGTGCAAACCAGTCCAACCAGTACAGAACAAACAAAGACGCCGTGAGGTTTCCTCTAACGAGCTGCTTCATTAGGCTTTTTTTTCCTTTTCTTTTTTTTGCTTAAGATGTCTTTTAATGTAGAAGGGCAGGGTTTTCTACAAAGAAGATCCAAGAGAGCACCTGCGTTTGATTTCTGGGCCTACAATTTCCCTCATTAGCATTATATTCAATTAGACGGCACACCCCTGCATTGTACAGCTAAGATCTGGGTCAAACACTCAGGTCACTTTGAAGAGCTTGAGTACACCATCCCCAGTTTCAGGTTTGATACGAGACAACTGGCTGAAGATTACCATCAAACACTTGAGCTAAATGAGTGACAATGACTTTCTGATTAAATGTTCTTCATCCTGCGCAGTCGAATGACCTCAACAGCTCAACCCACATTATACAAGTCAGAATATATCCACAAAACAAATGAGTCTGCCGCTGAGTTTGATCATAGTTGCTCGAGATATTAGGAATGTTAAGAGGAACGTCAAATTGAACAGATACACAGAGTTCAAGACATCTTCATCATGGATCTGAAGGCTGAAGACTCTTGTAAAAAATAGAACCAGAATCAAAAGAATGAACACGGATTCACTGATGAAAGCAAACCACATTACAACAAAGACATCAAAAGGGATTGTGCTACTTTAGCCTTCGGTGTTCGAACGTCAATGCCAGTGTGGAATAAAGCTTTGATTAAAACACACTCCTCGATACAGTACAGTTATCGCAGTCTTTGTGTACATTCAGAATCCCACATGCTACTAATAGCCTACAGATTAACTCTATTAATACATACGTCTGTAAACTCAAGAAAAGACAAATTACATGAAAAACACGACATCATTGAATTATTGAACAATAGGCTGAAATGTGTTTGGAATAAATGACTAAGGTCCATGTAAGGTCACAAATATGATTTTAAATGGCCTTACTGTTTTAATTACATTCGTACCATTTCATTTTATACAGCTGAAGCCTGTCATGTTGCTGTAAGCCACTTTTTCTTCAGTATTTTTCTGTTTCTGATATGATACATTCAACTTTAATCTGAGCTTTTGTGAACATCTACATGATCAGTAAATTAAATATAGGAAAATACCAGATTTTTACTGAAAAAAACCCCACAAAATACAGAGGATTATGTCATAATAAATTGTGATAAAACACTTAAGCAAAGTTAAATATAGAGAGAAAAAAATATTTTGGAACTGCTACCAAAGTAACACTGGGTCTTTATGGGTTAATTACAGTCGTACCATTTAATTTTACACAACTGAAGCCTGTCATGTAATAAAACACTGGATATGTGTGTCTTTAATGAACAAGTTAAGCAATTTTTTGAATGAAACTCTACAAATACGGTATTTAAACAATGTCTTCAATTAACCGATAAAGACCCAAACATCCACTGGCGACCAAAACCATCTACTGATCTGTTTAATACCTGTTGATCCATTTATCCTATTAATACATGTAAATAATTGGTGTAAAATACAGTTTGTCGTCTTTTCGTGGTCATCAGATATGACCCATTTGGACGTTCAGAGGCTCCGTAGTTACCATGGAAACACCATCATCTTCTACAACATTGATTCACCAGTAAAACCCATGGAGTTGGATCAATGACAGTGGATGGAGACACTGGGTTTACGTTCAGTTAATGATAGATTTTGCTTTAAGTCACTTTTTCTTCGTTTTTTTTCTCTTTCTGATTTAATAAACCTCAACTTTAATCTGAGCTTTAGTGTTCAACTATATGATCAGTGAATTAAATATTGGAAATACCCAATTTTCACAGAAAAAAAAAAACAAAATACAGAGGATTATATCATAATAAATTGTGATAAATCATTTAAGAAAAGTTAAATACAGAGAAAAAATATTTTGGAACTGCTACCAAAGTAACACTGGGTCTTTATGGGTTAATTACAGTCATACCATTTAATTTTACACAACTGAAGCCTGTCATGTTATAAAGCACTGGATACATGTGAACCAGTTCAACAATTTTTGGGATGAAACTCTACAAATACGGTATTCAGCCAATGTCTTCAATTAACCCATAAAGACCCAAACATCCATTGGCGAGTAAAACCATCTACTAATGTAAAATGTTTAATACCTGTTGATCCACTAATCCTACTAATACATGTAAATAATTGGTGTAAAATACAGTTTGTCGTCTTTTCATGGTCATCAGATATGACCCATTTGGACGTTCAGAGGCTCCGTAGTTACCATGGAAACGCCATCATCTTCTACAACACTGATTCACCAGTAAAACCCATGGATTTGGATCAATGACAGTGGATGGAGACACTGGGTTTATGTTCAGTTAATAATAGAGTTTGCTTTAAGTCACTTTTTTCTTCAGTTTTTTTCTCTTTCTGATTTAATAAACCTCAACTTTAATCTGAGCTTTTGTGTTCAACTACATGATCAGTAAATTAAATATTGGAAATACCCAATTTTCTCAGAAAAAAAACGCAAAATACAGAGGATTATATCATAATAAATTGTGATAAATCATTTAAGAAAAGTTAAATACAGAGAAAAAAAATGGAACTGCCACCGAAGTAACACTGGGTCTTTATGGGTTAATTACAGTCGTACCATTTAATTTTACACAACTGAAGCCTGTCATGTTATAAAGCACTGGATATATGTGAACCAGTTCAACAATTTTTTGGATTAAACTTTACAAATACTATGCTAAATAATTGGTGTAAAATACAATTTGTCGTCTTTTCATGGTCATCAGATATGACCCATTTGGATGTTCAGAGGCTCCGTAGTTACCATGGAAACACCATCATCATCTACAACATTGATTCACCAGTAAAACCCATGGACTTGGATCAATGACAGTGGATGGAGACACTGGGTTTATGTTCAGTTTGTATTTGTATTTATTTATTTAATTACAGGACAGTGTGTATTGGCATTAGTTGCAAAGAACAAGATGCATGCACCAGATTTAACAGAGAAGCTAATTTCCATCTGTTGTCCTGGACAAACGACCAACATAATAAAACATCACATAAATTACAAAGTACTTATACATTAGAAGAAAACCATTAAACATGACAGATATAGGAGAGTTTGCTCAGGCTGAACAGTTACAGCCAAATACATAAAAAAGGGGCCTTCATTCTAAAAGTACCAGTTAAGGGTAGATTTTGCTGTAAGTCACTTTTTCTTCAGTATTTTTCTGTTTCTAATGTAATCACCCTCAACTTTAATCTGAGCTTTTATGAACATCTACATGATCAGTGAATTAAATATAGGAAAATACCTGATTTTTACAGAAAAAACACAAAATACAAAGGATTATGTCATAATAAACTGTCATAAAACACTTGAGAAAAGTTAAATATAGAGAGAAAAAAATATTTTGGAACTGCCACCAAAGTAACATAGAGTCTTTATGGGTTAATTAGAGTTGTACCATTTAATTTTACACAACTGAAGCCTGTCATGTTATAAAGCACTGGATACTTTTGTCTTTAATGAACCAGTTCAACATTTTTTATTAGATGAAACTCTGCTAATACTGTATTTAGGCAATGTCTCCAATTAACCCATAAAGACCCAGTGTGACTTTTGTATCAATTCCCAAATAATTTTTTCTCTATTTAACCTTTCCCAAATGATTTATCGCCATTTTATTAAAATTTTACCCTCTGCATTTTGCATTTTTGTCAGTGAAAATCATCTATTTTCCTATATTCAATTCACTGATCATGTAGATGTTCATAAAAACTCAGATTAATGTTGAGGGTTCTTTTGTCAAAAACAGAAAATTGAAGGAAAAAATGACTTTTTCAGCAAAATCTATCATTAATTGAACATAAACCCAGTGTGTCCATCCACTGTCACTGATCCAACTCCATGGGTTTTACTGGTGAATCAATGTTGTAGAATATGATGGTGTTTCCACGGTAACTACGGAGCCTCTGAACGTCCAAATGGGTCACATTTGATGACCATGAAAAGATGACAAACTGTATTTTACACCAATTATTTACATGTATTGATAGTATTAGTGGATCAACAGTTATTAAACCAGTGGTTTCCAACCTTTTTTGGCTCGTGACCCCATTTTAACATCACAAATTTCTGGTGACCCAAGACATTCAAAACTGAGACTTTTTTTTGGCTAAAATTAATTTGTTTATGATCATGTAATAGTTTTCTATACTATGTTGCAAATAAATGTTAATTTTAGACAACATTTAGACTATATAATGTAATTTTTTATTACAAAGTTTTATTTTTTTTAAATAAATTATTAGAAATTTCAGGCGACCCCAGACATTCAAAACATAGACATTTTATTTGCTAAAATTAATTTGTTTTTGATCGTGTAATAGTTTGCTATAATATGTTGCAAATAAATGTTAATTTTAGGCAACATTTAGGCTATATAATGTGAATTTTTATTAGTAAGTTTTAATTTTTTATCAATTACTAGAAATTTCAGGCGACCCCATTTGAATTCCAGGCGACCCCACATGGGGTCCCGACCCCAAGGTTGAAAAACACTGTATTAAACTGTTTAGATCAGTAGATAATTTGGTCTGTGGTGAATGTTTGGGTCTTTGTGGGTGAAACTGACAACTGTAATTTGCAATAAATTTTCAACTTCGCCAACAGCAAAAGGGTTGTGGTTCCAGAGTAAAATAAGTGCATTGTTTGTTGGTGAGTAACTTCTAATGAAGCATTCACGTTCTTGTTGAAGTAGTGTTACAATTTTAGTTATTCTTAAACTGGTTGTCTTAATTGTTTGTTTTTTTGTATTGTACCGACATGCCTCTTGGTCAGGTCTCCCTCGGACAAGAGATTTTATATAAAGAGACTTCCTGGTTAAACCTTTATTAGGCAAGTGACTATTTATGGTCATTTCCAAATTACAAGACAGTGAAAACAACAGTTACAGTGAGTCAACAATCTCAGGTCCAATGTGGTCTACAGGGTCTGTAAGGTCCACCTCTGCATGAACAGTGAGTGGACCTGCTTTGTTCGGTACCATGAAGTAATGGTACTAACGTAAGGAATGATGTTCAAAGGGATCATGTGGATGTGGACAGGGGTTATGTTGTTGTCATGTTCTACAAGTGATGTTCTTTTCATATTACATGTGTTCTTCTTTTGTTTTTTTGTGTATACTTCTTGGATTTTTTTTTTCCCTTACGAGGAAAGGAACCAAATATGGTAACTTCACTGACCTCGGTTTTCCACAAAATAAAAAATTTTGAGAAATTTCCACAAAAGTAATATATTCTTGTATGTCCCCCAATAACATACAAAGGTTGAAATTTGGAATTTCAGAGTATTTCTATGAGTGCCCTATAAATGGTTAAATAAAGGTTAAATAAAAAAAAGACATTTATACATTTTTATTATGTATTTTAAGGTGAAATGGCGTTCCATCTTTGGATTCTCCAGCTTCCACCAAATATACAATGCACTTTAACCCATGAGTACAACCAACCTCATTCAGCGTTGCACTTATTAGCCACAGTGTATTAGTGAAATGAAGCTTTATAAAACAGTAATATTCTCCGTATACCACCTGCTTGTCTCATAATGAGAAAAGATTCAAATTAGGGAGAAGCGCTGCTTTCCTTAATAGCGGCCAGTTTCTTTTCATTGGTGAGTGCTTCAATAGAATAGAGAAAGAGTGAAGAGAAGAGAAAATAATGCTCGACACGAGATGAACATTTTACACAGTTTCAAGTCCTAATAACAGAGACTTTTGAGGAGCTCCAAGCGTAATAAATGCAGCACCAGCTTTTTTTTTTTTTTTCTTATTCTTTGTTCAGGAGTGAAATGAAGCGGACTAGAGGACAAAGTCAAAGGCTATTTTAGGTGCAGTTATTCATGTACAAATGTTTATATATGTACAGTAGCTTCTGAATATGTAGATTTACTACTGCAGTACAAATAAATCACACTAGAATTGTTCTGATATCTGTACTTTACCTACATTTTTATTTTTCTGACATCAAATCTCTCCTCTCCAAAAAGGCTAGTTATTTAATTTGAACATATTTGATGGAGAACTATAATTGTAATGATTATTATGTATTGGTGAATTGAAGAAATTCAATTATTTTCTCAAAAAACACTCAAAATTATTCAAATTTAATAGCTAACAACTAATTGATTCATAAGCAGCTTGTGTTATTAAGTCAAACATCCTATAAAGAAATAAAGTAGCAAATTATGTATATTGTTTTTATGTTCAACGCATTGATCTTGATTATTTTTAAAATGAGTGAATTCTGTTAAACCAGTTATAAGGAGGTCAATAATACAGTGGATAAGGGTCAATAATACAGTGGATAAAGGTCAATAATACAATAGATTAAGGGTCAATAATACAGTGGATAAGGGGGTCAATAATACAATAGATAAGGGTCAATAATACAGTGGATAAGGGGGTCAATAATACAGTGGATAAGGGTCAATAATACAGTGGATAAGGGTCAATAATACAGTGGATAAGGGTCAATAATACAGTGGATAAGGGTCAATAATACGGTGGATAAGGGTCAATAATACAGTGGATAAGGGTCAATAATACGGTGGATAAGGGTCAGTAATACAGTGGATAAGGGTCAATAATACAATAGATAAGGGTCAATAATACAGTGGATAAGGGGGTCAATAATACAGTGGATAAGGGTCAATAATACAGTGGATAAGGGTCAATAATACGGTGGATAAGGGTCAATAATACGGTGGATAAGGGTCAGTAATACAGTGGATAAGGGTCAGTAATACAGTGGATAAGGGTCAATAATACAATAGATAAGGGTCAATAATACAGTGGATAAGGGGGTCAATAATACAGTGGATAAGGGTCAATAATACAGTGGATAAGGGTCAATAATACGGTGGATAAGGGTCAATAATACGGTGGATAAGGGTCAGTAATACAGTGGATAAGGGTCAGTAATACAGTGGATAAGAGTCAATAATACAGTGGATAAGGGTCAATAATACAGTGGATAAGGGTCAATAAAATATTGAAATTTCTTAAGAGAAATTAGTGTAATTTTAATAATATTATGTGAGTTGCTAAATGTTTTGTGTATTTGTAGATCCACTCTGTAAATGATAAACCAAGGCATAATATTGTTAAAATTACACTTATTTTTCTTAAGAAATTTCATAATGTTCATGTTATTCATATTTTTAAAGGATAGTTTCTTAGATTTTAATATTTTCATGATATAATCTTCCTTTTTGTCACTCTAAAACATAGAGCAAATCTGGAGTGGACATTATTTCTGGGTTATTATGATAGTATTTTACTGATCTGGCCCGTTTGAGATCGTGGGCTGAATGTGGATAGTGTCGGCCTCAGTTTTAACAGGATATTTCATCACTTTTTTCAATAAATTTGCAAGTGTGAGAAGAAACAAGTCCCGTTTTTACACTTTTTATTCCATACTCTAGTCTGACCGAAGATTTTGGTGAATCACAGAGAAGAGGGGAGGGGAGTGAAGGATAAAAAAACAAACAAAAAAAACATGGTGACTGACAGTCCTGATGACCAATCCCCATCAGAAGTGTGTGTTTTTGTGCATAATCTGTGAATGTAAATGTGGTGTGTTTCCCTGATCGTTTGTAACTGTTAAACCTTGTCCTTCCCCTCGTTAGTTTTACCTGGTGCCTGTCACTTCCACAGCTCTGCAGAAGTCCCTTTGACAGTTCTACGTTGCACACCATGACATCTCATTTATTCCGTGCCGTCATAATTCCCCTTTTATTCAGCCTCCCCCTCCCCCACACGTCTTTTCACGGGCATCCCTCCATCTCTGTAATACTTCCATCCGCTGTCACGTCTGATCTCCGTGGACACCACAGGTCAGCGCCTCAATTTCTGAAGAGATTTCAGCATTCACAGGAGAGCAGAGTAGGAATTTACATCTTATGGCACAGTTTTTTTTCCCCCTCCATTTGTTATAATGTCAGGTCACTGCACTGCTCAGATAGCAGAGAGGGAAAGATAATGGCTTCAGCGCACGACCTCCCAATTTATTACACACTCACTGGCTCTGACCTTGTCTGCAGCTTTAGATGCATTCACATTTTTTCAACCTGCACTACTTTAACTTTACAGGTAGCTGGGTAGCTAACTGTAATCCCAGCTGCTGTCTTGAATCATTACTTATTATTATTATTATTATCATTATTGTTATTGTTATTGTTGTTATTATTATTATTATTATTATTATTATTATTATTATTATTATTATTATTATTATTATTATTATTATGAGGTAAAATCGATTATGATTTTCCAAAGAGATACACTCCCTTTGTTTCATCCTCAATTTATTGTGAACTACAAACACTCTGAGAGCTCAGACCTCTGCCAAGGCAGATCAGTGCCCCGGATTTGGATGAAAATTTGAGGAAATGTTAATACTGGCACAAGGAACAAATGACTAAATTTTGGTGGTGATCGGGGATGTGAGGGGGCCACAGGGGCCCACTGATTGGCCTTGGCGGAGGTCTGCGCTGTACAACTGCTTTTCTAGAAAAGACAGTGCAGACCTTCGCCAAGGCAGATCAGTGGGCCCCCGTGCCCCCCCCCCCCAAATCACCACCAAAATTTAATCATTCGTTCCTTGTGCTTGTATTAACATTTCCTTACATTTTCATCCAAATCCATCCATAACTTGAATTATCCAGCACATAAACAGACAGACAAACAAACCAACGCCGACAAAAACATAACCTCCTTGGTAGGGGGAAATATATTGTGCTGTATAAGTATGATCAGGAACAGTGTTGTACAAGTTTAGACTTCACATGAATTGGTTCAAAGTTTAGTTCATACAGAATAAAATAAGGCAATGGCTACTGCCACTGTACTGTGGCACGAAATATTAGTTTGTCTATTGCCACAGAGCCAATCAAATGTTAGCATCTGTACTAGAGCCAGTCATGGATACTGTTCCATGCACTCATTAACCTGTTGTTGCCACAGTACTGTGATCATATTTGGTGTATCCCAGCCAGCATGTCTGTGGGCTTCAGAAGGGTTACAATTGGGCCGCATATAAGGGTCCCATGTGGATTTGTCTGCAGTTTCCATGGTGGCCCCACATGTGTTTGCCCAGATCAGAATCAGAAGCAAAACCAGAATCAGAATCTCTTTATTGCCATTGTACCAAGTACAACGAAACTGAGGCAGAGCTCTCAGGTTCAGTGCAAGAATTTACAGACGGACAAAAAATATCAGTAAAACAACAACAAATATCAGTAAAAGGCACAGTTATTTACATTAAAAAATAAAAAGTATTGCAAACTAAGATATGTGTAAAACAGAATTTAAGTGGTGGAAATAACATGAGAAGTAGTGCAGATGACATGAACGATAAAGATCGTGGGATAAATAGTGTGAAGAATAAATAATATGAGATATTCAGATCTCTGATTCTGATATGGGCAAACACATGTGGGGCCACCAAACCCAAATGGGACCCTTATATGCAGCCCAAATGTAACCCTTCTGGGGCCCACATGGACATGCTGGCTGCTGCATTCTTTTGGCAACTGATGGAAGAAACGACAAATTAATGATAGTATACAGTATAGAATAGGAATTATATTATTGTTGTTGTTTTATGGGGTTCTTTGCTCTGTGCAGTCAATGAGATTGAGGCTGGAGAAGGTGGGTGGAGCTACATGTTCGATACAGCAGTGTGCTGTTTTGCTTCTCAGTTCTGTGTCAGTTCTGTGTATTGAGTGCTGTGGTCCAAATTCTGCACTCTTGTCCCAGTGGCTGATTTATTGATTTATATCAATGTCGGGTTTACCTACCAGCACCCTTGGCACTGTGCCCCTCCCCCCTGTTTGATAATCTGCAGGGAAAAAAATGTTGCATTGACTGAGATTCAAACCCAAATCTTCCACGTTGCAGTTCACAGTATTACCTATTGAGCCAAATCTCCAATGTCTTTAGGTCCGACCTATTTGATATTTGATTGCCTTGGTACTTTTCGGGATGTGACAAGTTACCAGTCTACACATGATATAACGAGGGCACTGATTGGCTCTGTGATAACAGACAAACAGATATTTCCTGCCACAGTACTGTGTCAATAGCCACTTCAATAAAATAAATTAAGTCACACTCACAGCTCACCATTTCAATTGAGAACAAGTTAACGTTCAGTTCTTTTAATTTTTTTCTAAGTGAGTATTTCTGTGCGTATCCTTCCAAATAAACCCTCTTCATATTATTGCCCTGTCCCCACTGTCCTGAGCTGTTGTGAATATTATTTACACTTTCACAATTTCTTATTTATAGTTAGATACTGTATTTGTAGCTTCACCTGAGAGCCCAGATAATATTTCATTGAATTAAGATTTGATTTTATTCACAGAGACACTGAGGAAAAGAAAAGGGCACACTGACATCACGCATTTTTTTGGTGCTAAAACAGTAAGTAGGAAATACCATCACTAAGATCTACAGACGATTACGGTAAAAGTGTCGGAGCAGTTAGGTTTTACACACTGTTCATGTGGTGGCCGGCAGACAGGAGAGGTATGGGAGGAAAACCATGAGCAGGGAGATGACAGGATGAGGGCAGAGAGCAGGACCATGAGCTGAGGGGAGTACCCCCCCATTATGGAGGGGTAATTCACACTGACTACAGGTACTACATGCTATTTCCTATAACAGCGTACACAGCAGTTTGCAGGGTTATCACCATGGGAATAATTACCTGGCAACGACTGACGGACAATTACAGGAGACTGCGAAGGAATCACAAGGAAAATGTGAAATTTGAGTTGGTTACTTCTTAGCATCAGTGGAGCTTTTTCAGTGTTTCAAACTTAAAGAGTAGAGGTGGGAAATACACCATGAATACTATCAGAACTAAAACATTACATCAGTTCACATCAGTCCATGCCAATAATTAATACCATACATGTTAAATCATTATTTCTTTCCAATCTAAAATTTACTTTTATGTCCGAAGAGAAAGTTGAAGATTTGTGTTTTTCTATTATTTAGGAAGAAAGTAACAAGAAAATGTTGTGAAAGACAATTGTTTGTTGCCTTTAGCTCTTCTTTATGGTCTGGAAATGAATAGAATGTAGTGTTTTTTTGTGACAATGTAAACAAAATAATGAGATGAACAAATTCATTAACTCATACCATACCAGATTCATGTATTTAAACTTGTTAATCATGTTTAGACCTGAAATGACTGATTGCTTAATCGACTTGAATGGGTTAAAACAATTATTCAATTACAATTTTCCTGAATCAGAGCTTATTTTCCTTAATTTTGTTGCTGCTAAACATTGGTTCCACTGTTCTCCCTCTGTTCCATTGCCATTGGATTTATCAAGAAAATTCATTTCAGTTCAAGTCAGTTGTGTTTATACTGCTTCATAGAGCAGGAAGGATTAATCAAGTAATCAACTTGAATCGATTTCAAAAAGTTTTTATTTACAATTTTCCTGAATCGAAGCTTCGTTTCTTTAATTTTGCTACTACTAAACTTTGGTTCCACTTTTGTGTTTCTCACGGACACTTATTGTGACGCACATGATGCCAGGATCAACACGCAGTTGTATGTTAGTGTTTGTTGTTATTCATATCTATAGATTTTATGTATACTTTTATACTGTTGTTATTTCTATATAGAATTTTTTTTTATCCTTTTACTTTTATACTTTTTGTAGTTGTTTCAGCTGGTTCTGGAATAAAAGACAAGTTGTTTGACATTTTCAGACATGTCTGTTTCACATTTTTATAATTTTGTCCTATTCAAATAAGCATTTAATCAAATTGAATAGAAGAAAACAATTGATAGATTAGATTAATCGATTTTTTTAAAAAAATCAATAGCAGCAGCTCTAAAGACAAGGTTTTTTGTCCTCTTTCATGCTATATATATATTTCCTCTGATACTTTTTCTAAGAATAAAACAAAAAATTTCACATAATCATTTAATCGAACCACCCAGACCATGGACCAGAACTAGAGGAATGTTACACGTATCACTATCATGACCGTGGTATGAAGGTAGACCCATGTCCCCAGGTTCAAGGTACTTTGTTTTACTTTGAGTGTTAAATGTGACCAGGCTCATCCTGTGTGTGTCATCAGTTCTAAAAATTGTCCATAATGTCAGGTTTCACCACACGTTAATCTTCCCTGACTCTGGTCCTGCTGATTTCGGAGCTGCCCCTGGTCACTCACTTTTCCTGCTGAATTATAATCTCTGTTAAATAGCACATTCTCCAATGGCTACTATGGAAAGAAAGCTTTTCAACCAAAAAAATCTAATTTTTCAGCTTTTATTCTGCATATCCATTAACAGCCACTGACAAAAGAATTAACAAAGCAGCTGGAGGGAGTACAACACAATGGCTTCTTGGAGAACAGATTCAACAAGTGGGTCTGTCTGCTTTTGACAGGTTGTCTTATGAACATTCTTTTTGTTAAGTCCTTATGAAATGATTTAGCCCCTTTGAATCGTGCACATCCCCTGTTTCCTTTCTTCTAAATGATGGTGGGAGTGCTGTGTGGAGGTAGACAGGGCCCCCGCTAAAGGGGAGGATATGATTAATGACCTGGAAATGTCTTATCTTTTCATCTGATTAAATAAAACTGAATAGATTTTTACATTTTATGATAAAGTGACAGTGACTCCGCGGAGCTAAGATGACACTGTGACATGCCTGAGAAACTCTGCTGTGTGTAGTCGTGTGCATATATAAAGTGTGTGATTAAAAAAGAGAGAGTGCAAATTAGTGCATGCATGTGTACACCTATTTGTGCATGAATGAATGCATGTATTCTCATGCATTTGTATTGGACATGTGTGTGTATGAATATGTGTGTGTGTGTGTGTGTGTGTGTATGAATATGTGTGTGTGTGTGTGCGTGCGTGCTTCTTGCTAAAAGTCTTAAAGTGCTCCAGACTGCTGGTGTTCTGAAGCAGAAAACAGTAGTTTGTCACCATCCACTGACACTACCTGCCACAATCAAACAGGACCTGCTGGCAGCTCAACCAAAGTTTCTTTTCAATCTCCTGAGAGTGTAATTGGGCACTGGAGCATTTTTGTGTTGATTGTGTCCGTGTGTGCTTGCATATGGCCGTTCTTCCTGTAGTTATTTTGTTTATGTACATTGCACAGAGGATAAAAGGTTCTTTTCTATCACTGATGTTTTATTATCAGTTTTCTATAAGGCACCAGAGGCACAACACATTTAAAATAACATAGCACATTAAACCGAAATGTGGCTATGATGCAAATTTGCTGCAACAGGCATAATGGTTAATAAGTGCTTTCCAAAGGTTCCTCGGTAGGTAGTGAATATGCCGAACCTGTCTACGATTCAGCATTAAAGGAGTGACTTTTGCCTTCTTTTAAATGGAATAATGCATTTTAAAACATTTCCCGGTGGTCTGCATAAAGTGTAAATGCTCCGTTTGATACTGATCTAAACTGTTTAATACCTGTTGATCCATTAATCCTATCAATACAAGTAAATATTTGGTGTAAAATACAGTTTTTCATCTTTTTAAGCTCATCAGATATGACCCATTTGGATGTTCAGAGGCTCCGTAGTTACCATGGAAACACCATCATCTTCTACAGCACAGGTGTCAAACATGCAACCCGGGGACCAAATCCAGCCCGCCAAAGGGTCCAATCTGGCCCGTGGGATGAATTTGTGAAATGCAAAAATTACACTGAAGATATTAACAATCAATGGTGTCAAAATAATTTTAGGTCAATTCCATCTAAAGTGGGTCAGACCAGTAAAATACTATCATAATAAACTATAAATAATAAAAACCACAAATTTCTCTCTTTGTTTTAGAGCAAAAAAGTAAAATTACAGGAAAATGTTTAGATTTACAGACTAGCCTTTTACAAAAAATGTGAAAAACCTGAACAAATATGAACACCCTGAAATGTCTTAAGAAATTTAAGAGTAATTTTACCAATATTCTGTCTGTTATTACAGGTTTTGTGTATTTGTAGATCTGCTGTGATCTGTACGTTGTAATGAACATGTGAAAATGAGAAGCTGAGGCCAAATAATGGGATAAATTGTAAAAAATTGCACTTTTTTTCTTAATAAATTTCACTTCGGTCATGATTGTTCATGTCTTTCCACATTTTTTTTAAAGGATAGTTTGTAGATGTACAAATTTTGATAATCTAATTTTATTTTTGTCACTCCAAAACATAGAAATTAGACATACAAATTTTGGAATTGATATTATTTATGTATTATTATGTTATTATTTTAATGACCCAGCCCACTGCAGGTCCTATTGGGCTGTATGCGGCCCCTGAACTAACATGAGTTTGACACCCCTGTTCTACAGCATTGATTCACCAGTAAAACCCATGGAGTTGGATCAATGACAGTGGATGGACACACTGGGTTTATGTTCTGTTGATGAGAGACTGGACTGAAAAAGACACTTTTTCTTCAGTTTTCTCTGTTTTTGATATAACTATGCCTGTGATCAGATAGAAGAGTGTGTTCAGCTCCAGGTTGCTGTCACTGACCTGCTCCACAAACAGACTCAGGAACTCTTTTGTCCCCCTGGCCATCAGATTGTACAACTCCTCACAGAGTGGTCTCAGTCATGATCACATTAGGACTGATCCAATGAGACTGTAGAATATCCAAGCACCTTATGTAGTTGGACTACACCTACCTTTCAAACCACCGTAGAACACTTAAATTACTGTTTCACTTTAAATCACTGTGCCTTGAAATGTGTAAATACAACCCGAAGTCTTTATTTACAGTATTCTACAGGAAGCTCTTTTACAGGAAGTTCTTTAGCAAGTTTTTTAGAGTATATACTAACCTTAATGTCAACCAGGTTACTAACCCAACCATTTTAGTCCGTTTTTTGTCTTATGCAAAACTGCTGAATACTTGAATTTCCCTGGGATTAATAAACTATCTATCTCTCTATCTCTCTATCTATCTATCTATCTAGTCAAAACA
Source organism: Sphaeramia orbicularis (assembly GCF_902148855.1). Lineage (NCBI taxonomy): Eukaryota > Metazoa > Chordata > Actinopteri > Kurtiformes > Apogonidae > Sphaeramia > Sphaeramia orbicularis. Next base: position 9,972,666 of record NC_043965.1, read on the forward strand.
CGCTATTCAAAATCTCTCTGACAGGACATTTTAGAGACAATTTGACAGATTAGTGTTGCTAAATGACCCACATTTTTACTTTTAAGTTCATTTTAGCTTTAGTTGGACCATAAGGGATTATCCAAAACAAGGAGCTACTTTATACTGAAATAAATGTTGGAACGGCAATCAATTAAAGTTTGCTCTCTGATGGGACACTATCCGTCCGTCCATCTACCTATCCATCTATCCATCCATCCATCCATCCATCCATCCATCCATCATAACCCTCAACTTTTAAGCTGAGCTTTAATGAACATCTACATGATCAGTGAATTAAATATAGAAAATACAGGATTTATACTAATACAAGGGAAAATACAGAGGATAAAATTACGGTACTGGTAAATGGACTGCATATATATAGCACATTTTCTACACCTTCACGGTGCCCAAATCACTTTACAAAGCCTCACATTCACCCATTTACACGCCAGTGGGTGGCTGCTGCCATGCAAGGTGCTGCCAGGCCCTACTGGGAGCAATGTAGGGTTCAGTGTCTTGCCCAAGGACACTTGGACATGTGGACAGTCAGAGCCAGGATTTGAAACACCAACCCTTCGATCATTGGACGACCCGCTCTACAACTGAGCCATAGTCACCCAATGTTAAAAATGTAAATAAATCGTGATAAATCACTTAAGAAAGGTTAAATATAGAGAAAATTTCATTTGGAAACTGACAAAAGTAGCACTGGGTCTTTATGGGTTAAAGTCCACAGGACCGTAGCCAACCTCCCTGGATGTGGCCGAATGAGGAAAATTGATGACAAATTGAAGAGACGGATAATACAAATGATAACCAAAGACACCAGAACAACTTCCAAAGAAATTCAAGGAGAACTCCAAGGTTCAGATACATGAGTGTCAGATCGCACCATCCATCGTCGTTTGACCTAAAGTGGACTTCATGGATGACGGCTGAGAAGGACGCCACTGTTGAAAGCAAATCATAAAAAAGTGAGACTGGAATTTACCAAAATGCATATTGACAATTCACAAAGCTTCTGGGAGAATGTGCTTTAGACAGATGAGACAAAACTGGAGCCATCAGCTCAGTGTTCACAGATGCAAAAATGAAGCATACCAAGAAAAGAACACTGCTGTGAAACATGGGGGAGGCTTGGTTATGTTGTGGGGCCGTTTTACTGCATCTGGTACAGGGTGTCTTCAGTCGATGCAGGGTACGATCAAATCTGAAAACTATCAAAGTGTTCTGGAGAAAAATGTGCTGCCTAGTGTCAGAAAGCTTGGTCTCAGTCGCAGATCATAGGTCCTCCAACAGGATAATGACCCGAAACTGACCATTCTTGTGAGATACAGTATTTAATACTGACAATGAGGGCTGTTTGTTTATGGATAATGTTGTGTTGATAAATATACTGTAATTATTGAAGAAAATGGTGGAACTGTTGAGTCTGTTTGTCTGTTTGACTGTACTGCAATTGCACAATTAGCCCATTTATCTATCTATTTATTTATTTATTTATTCTTCTCGCTCGGTTTTTCTTCTTCTCTTTCTCTTCTCTTCTTCTCATTCGATCTTTTATATCTTATTCTTGTTCTAGGAAATTTAGTGTATTTTTAGAATGTAAGCCCGATTTTCTGTATTTGGCTGAAGCTGTTCAATCTGACTAGACTTTCCTATATCTGTTGTATTTTTTGCAGTATATTAGGATTTTGTAATCTAAGTGATGTTTATGTTAGTCGTTTGTCCAGGACTACAGATGGAAATTAGCTTGTCTGCTAAATCTGGTGCATGCGTCTTGTTCTTTGTAACTAATGCCAATACACACTGTCCTGTAACTAAATAAATAAATACAAAATGATCATATTGTTGTGTATAATTCAATTACTGCATTATGTATTCGTCATGGTTGAATGCTAAAATTAGGAAAAATGTATTGTTTGATTCTTGTATTAAGTTAGTGATAAAGGTGTAAAAGCACCTGAGGTGTAGGATTAAATAAATTTATACTTCTTCCTACACTGTTTCAACCATGTAAAATTCAGACTTGTATGTACTTGAGGATAGATTCTGTTCATTTTAATGTTATTTTGTTTCGTCTTATTTTGCTTTGTTTTGTTTTATTTTTTATTTTGTTTCTTTGCATGTTATAAATAAATAAATAAATAAATAAAACACACCTAAAAACACCCAAGAATGACTAAGAGGAAACACTGGACTATTCTGAAGTGGCCTTCTATGAGCCCAGATCTAAAACCTATTGAACATCTGTAGAAGGAGCTGAAACATGAAGTCTGGAGAAGGCACCCATCAAACCTGAGAGACCTGGAGCAGTTTGGTCATGAGGAGCGGGCTAAAAAACCTGTTGACAGGTGCAGAAGTCTCACTAACAATTACAGAAATTGCTTCATTGCAGTGATTGCCTCAAAAGGTTGTGCAACAAGATATTAAGTTAAGGGTACCATCATTTTTGTCCAGGGCAGTTTCATTAGTTTGTTTTTGAAAATGATTCTGTTGAACCTGATTTTGAATCCGATTTTCACTGGTTAATTTTTTATTTATTATTACTTTTGTTTCAAGTTTATTCAGTGACCATTGTGGATTTTTCTTTCTTTAATGGAAGGGTACCAACGATTTTGTCCACGTATGTATATACAGTATATTTTCAAGGCTATATATACTTGTATATTTAGAACTTTATATGTGTGTATACTGTACATATATTTCTTTTTTTCTTTTTCTGTTGTATTGATCATTTCTTTCCTGCTACTTTTTAATCATATTTGAATGGAGCGACTGTAGAACCTAATAATTTCCTCCTGGGATTAATGAAGTATTCTGATTCTGATTCGTATGAGTATTTAATGTTCAGTCTGTCTCCACTATTTTTTATCTTTACTGTTGAAAATAAGCAGCAACACAAGTGACAGGAATTTCAAGTGTGGCGTACATGACATTTCTTTGATGAAGAAGTTACAATATCTCACTATTACATACGATATTAGGGGTGTGCCAAAAAAAAAAAAATCGATTCATATAAAAATTGCATTTCGCATTTACTATGATTCAGAATTGATTTAGTATGTCCCAAAATCAATTTTAAAAAATAAAACAAATCCGCCGGCAGTCTACCTCCATTTTGTACGCGGGACATCGTGACATCATCATGCAGCCGGTTCTGGAACATACGCATGCGCAGTAAACACCAAAACAAAGAGGAAACTAATGGAGGAGGTAGGTTTGTGCCAATAAAAGGTAGTGCCAATAAAAAAATGTATAAAAAAAAAAGGAGAGGCAACGAACAAGGAAAAAAAAAGGTAGGGTTAGTGGTTAGTGATTAGTGGCTAGCACGATTAGTGGTTAGGGTTAGCAATTAGCTGCTAGCGCATTGACATGCCATCAAATGGCATTAAATAACATGCGAAAGGATGAAAATGTGTACGTATAGCACACCAAATGCAATAAACTGGCATCACGTACATACGATTTCATGAGCTCAGTCTGTCAGCAGGCATCACCCAGAGCTTAAAGGTGGGGTCTGAGATGTTTTTCTGGAGCATTTTTCATTATATTCCTTAAAATTTCCTTCACACCCCGATTACAACTAATTAATTAAATGCTCTAACACAAAAATTAAAAAAATCAGTCACCTGTGGAACAGATAGGACTGAAAAAACACCATCCAATCATTTTGAGCGCCCACTCGAAATGATTGAACGGTGATATGTCTATCAAACTCAACTGCCATTCACCCCTCCCCCCTTCCCCCCTCTGCGCGTAACCCCTCCTTGCGTTCCCACAGGCTGGAGCCTTGTGCAGGAAGCGTAGCCAGAGCTTGGCTATATTAGTTCTATTAGGATGGAAAGTTCACTGGCAAACTGTTTTGTCACTAACATAAACCATAGGAAATGTAACAGTCACACAGGTCTGAACTGGGGCTGTTCTGGAAGAGCGGGGGTGCTGGAGGAAACTGAATGAGCTATGCATGGATACGCCAGCTGGGGCTGTAGTCGGGGTAGGAGCCCGAGGTGTACGGGAGCGAAGCAGGGGACGGAGCCTCAGCCGGTGTCGGAAACAGTTCGGCCAGACCGGACCGGACTGTAGACGGCGTCGGAGCCCAACCCAGGTACAGAGCAGAGCACAGCCTCCGCCGGCAAATTGTTGCTGTGCAGCGCTCGTGAACCCTCGGGAACAAGCACTCTGGAGGCGTGGTTTCAGAAGGATGTCTGAAGAAAGGGGTTTGGACTTTTGAATTGAGTATTTTCAAAATGTAGCTTGCTCGAACCGTTTTTCTAAGATCTCAGACTCCACCTTTAAGGACAAGGTGCAGAGTCAGCCACCAGCAGCAAACCAACACACACTGCTGTACCTCACCAAACTTCCTGCCAAGCATGGATAAATATTTAAAACTTAATACAGTCTACTCTCGTTAAAGCGCCCGCCGTTATACCGCCATTTTCGCTCACCGCCGACCAAAACCATTGCACAAAAATCCCCAATGCATTATTCCATTAGCTACCGCCATTTCCGCCTATCGCCATCCGCCAGCCCAGTTCCATGCACAAACAACACTTATACCATTGATTTCCCGACTGTTATACCGCCAGCATGATTGCCATCGAGTACACATAAATTTTAACAGTGCACTGAAACAAACGCGCCAGACGCTGATCGCGACAAGCTACGAGTAGGTCTACGGAACGGCCACCGTTCATTTATCACAGAAAACTCAGTAGGTCAGGATGTCGGGAAGAGGACGTGGGATTAAGCCAAAGCCTCAAGATGATGGGGTGTCATTTCCCGACACGGTATAATAATGCTTAAAATGTTTCCCCACTTTAAATGATCCCTTACAACATAACAGAATCAAGATTTATTTAGAAACGCAATTAGAACGGGATAACGGAGGCAGCATAGACATCATATAGTAAAGACATGCACATTATGGACGCAACCCGTTGTAACGCCATTTTCGCTATACCGCCAATTTGGCCGTGAACGGAAGTTGGCGGTATAACGAGAGTAGACTGTAAATGTGAAGAAGACATTTTAATGTCTGCATTTGTCATTCTGTCTTGCAAAGCAGACTGGAGTAGATTATGAGGATCCTTCGCACACCTATAGACTGAAGCAGAAATCATTATGAATCAAATAGTTTTGAATTGAAAATCATTTTGAATTGAAAAGCAACTCTGAATCAAACCACAGTCCCAAAAATTGGAATCGATTGGAACCGCGAGATAGTAAAAGATTCCCACCCCTATACGATATCCATATAAACCATTCCAATCCTAGACTTTACACCTCATCAGATGTGACTCTTACAGAATTAAATGTTCAGCAGGAGAATCCCTAAGTTCAGCTTCAGCCGTTCTGTAGATTTATTTCAAACTACGTTATCTACTGAAGTGGAAAAATGGAGCACGGAAATCATAAGTTTGTTCTCTATCTTTGTGCGGAGTATTCCACCTTTATCCACCTCTTCCAGTGTTGGAATAACTACCAGCCTTCCTGGCAGCATCGATCAAACACTGTGCACATCACTGCACTTTGAAAAGAAGGTCTCTCTTCATCAACATCAAACCCATTTGAGCAGAAAAACTGCAGTGTCCAAATGATGTTTACACTTCTGCTCTGATGTCCCTACTTAGTGATATAGCTGCTCTACCCACCATATTTTCAGCCAGCCCGCACAGGAAAGATTAATGATTCTGTGCTGCCAGAGCCCAATAACATTATGTGACATTTACAGAAGGCTAAAAAGCAAAGGCTTAAACACAGCAATTTTCAAAGGTCAACCATTTGTGAGTTTAGAAGGAATACAGCTTGGAGAGAGCAGGGAGAAAAAAAGCATTTTCAAAGGCCTACTATTATCTTCCTTTGTTAAGAAACGGTTGTACTTTGATAAAGCAACAATATCGTTCTCCTGAAATCTGTATTTTACTTTCAGTCAGTATTCTTCATTAGCTGTGTTCAAAGCTTACTCTTACTTCAGGTGTATCTAGAACATTGGACTAACCAAACACCATATGTCAATTTATTAACATACGCAGTCATATCGTATATGTTTAATGAGAAATGCCCAGAAGGACAAGGTTTATTGTGCAGGTCAGACCTTCATCAGTAACTGGACTCATCATGTAGTTTAGTTTTATCAGGGTTATTCTCCAGGTGCCTCAGACAGTGAAAAAGACCATGTTTTCTATTTTCATACTGTGGGAATGTAATGTAAAGTGTACATGAAAGGTAAATGGTGCAATTTAGATAATATAAGCAGAAGATAAGATAAGAAAAAGTAAGATAAGATAAAAAGTAAGGTGAGGTAAGACAAGACAAGACAAGACAAGATAAGATAAGATAAGATAAGATAGTACAATAAGACAAGACAAGATAGGTAAAAAAGAAAAAGATAAGAAAAAGTAAGATAAGATAAGATAAGATAAGGTAAAAAAGAAAAAGATAAGAAAAATTAAGGTAAGATAAGATAAGATGAAAAAAGTAAGACAAGACAAGGTACAAAAGAAAAAGACAAGATAAGAAAAAGTAAGATAAGATAAGATAAGATAAGATAAGAAAAAAAAAGTAAGGTAAGACAAGACAGGATAAGGTAAAAAAGAAAAAGATAAGAAAAAGTAAGATACAATAAGATTAAAAAAAACTAAGGCGAGACAAAACAAGATAAGGTAAAAAAGAAAAAGACAAGATAAGAAAAAATAAGGTAAGATGAAATAAAACAAGCTAAGGTTTGATTAGATTAGAAGCAGCAGAACACTGAATGTACTCATATAAGAAGAATTACAAGACTAAAGGAAAGAAAACAGTAATAACAACAATCATAAAAACAGTAGTGACAAACAGGTACTAGTAGAAAGAAATAATAAAGTCATAGTACAGCTGTAGTTTACTAATATTCTGCCTCAAATTCTTATTTACACATGTACATTACAACTTACAGATCACAGCGGATCTACAAATACACAAAACATTTAGTAACATAGATAAAATAGTTAAAATACCATTGATTCTTAAAATATTTCAGGTTGTTTAAGTTTTTTCAAGAAAGTCAAATTTTTTGCCAAAGGATAGTTTGTAAATGTAAACTTTTTCACGTAATTTTACTTTTTTACACTAAAACAAGGGAAAGTGGCTGTTCCCAAATGAATTTTTCTTTCTAGTTAACCTGAATCAAGTGATTTATCACCATTTATTATGATATACTCCTCTTTATTCTGCATTTTTCAATTAATTCATGTATTTTTCTATGTTATTTGCATGTGTCCACGTGTAATGTGTGAAAAGTGTATGGTGTCTTACTGTATGTATGTGCTTCCATTATCCTCTCTGTTCCTGACTGCAAACTTTGAAGAAAAGGGTTCTGTGGTGGCGGGACTGGAGTTGCAGCGGCTCGATGTCCCTAATCATCGATCATGATTTCGTTTGATGTACTACTGTGCTGTCAAATGACAATAAAGGCAATTCTGAAATAACTAATTCTGGTTATTTCACTGATCATGTAAATCAGGGGTGTCAAACTCCTTTTCTTCCAGGAGCTACATTCAGCCCAATTTCATCTGAAGATAGCACGATAGCCAATAAATAATGACAACTCCAAATTGTTTTAGTGCAATAAATAACATTCAGTTATGCCAATATTTACATTTACACATTATCCAAACAAAAAGGATGTGAATAACCTGAAAAAAAAAGAAATTTAAGAAATATGAGGACAGTTCTATCAATATTAAGCCTCGACTTATCATTAATACACATGCATTACAGATCAGATCTACACAGGCACAAAACATTTAGTAACAGGCAGAATATTGTTAAAATTGCTCTTAATTTTCTTTGGACATTTCAGGTTGTTCAAATTTGTTCAGGTTATTCACATTTTATTGTTTGTTCATGTAAATGTTTTCATAATTGAATGTTTTTTGCATTAAATCAAAGGAAAAAAATTGGTGTTGTCATTATTTATAGGTTATTATGATATTGTTTTTGAGTTTGATGCCCTAACTTGCACTTTGCAAATTCATCCCATGGGCCGGATTGGAACCTTTGGCGGGCCGGGTTTGGCCCCCGGGCTGCATGTTTGACACCTGTGATGTAAATCTTCATGAAAACAAAAAAAAAAAATTCAAAGGTTATTATATCAAAACTGAACAAAAAGTGATGTTTTCAGCAAAGATGTCAATAACTCAATAAAGAGATCAATAACTGAATATAAGCCAAATGTCTTCATCCACTGTCATGTATTAAACGTCAGTCAGTCATCTATCACTATTAAAGTAACCCAAAAAGACTCAGTGGTACTTTAATGCCAACTCCCAAATAACATTTTCTCTGCCTTTAACCTTTTCCTTAGTCACTTAGCAGAATTTAGTCTAAAAATTAAATCCTCTGTATTTTGCATTTTTCCATATAAATCATATATTGTCCTAATACTTAATTCACTGATCATACAGATGTTCATAAAAGCTCAGAGTAAATTCAAGTTATTAGATCAAATCAGAGAAAACTGAAGAAAAAGTTACTTTTTCAACAAATCTATCATTAAATGAATATAAACTCAGTGTCTCCATCCACTGCCATTGATCGAACAACATGGGTTTTACTGGTGAATCAATGTTGTAGAAGATAACAGTGTTTCCACGGTAACTATGGAGCCTCTGAACGTCCAAATGGGTCATATCTGATGACCATGAAAAGATGAATAACTGTATTTTACACCAATTATTTACATGGATTGATAGAATTAATAGATCAACAGGTATTAAACAGTTTAGATCAGTAGATGGTTCTGTTGGTGGTGGATGTTTGGGTCTTTATGGGTTAAATTTGAGATACTAGAGGTTGTTCTTTATTCAAAAATGTAAATTTACATGTATTTTATTTATAGAACTGAAAGACTACCTCAGTGTATAGTATATGGCAATAGTATAAATTAACTGTTTATCTGTGCCTGGGTCGGCTTTAATAGAATGTCCTCATGGATGGATGGATAGATAGATACTTTATTGAAACCTGTGGAACATGTTTGACGATGTGTTTTCACTGTAATATTCGGACACATACACATACACGTACACATACATGTACACACACACGTACACACACATGTACACACACACGTAAACATACATGTACACACACATGTACACACACACGTACACATACATGTACAGCTGAGCAGCACAAGTGTTTAGAGATGGGAGAGACTGAAGCATTTAGCTGAAGCTGCTATGCAACGCTCTGGCTTAATGGCATCCTGACAAACAGCTGCTCATCCCACAGCAAATATTTGTTCACTCTCGCTATCGGCCTTTATGTTCCACTATCAATGTCCAAACAGCCTATGTAAACATGTGCACAGGCCGACCACACTGTTGAGAATACAATGGAAGCAGGACATTAAAGGCCACACGGGATGGTTAAATACACAACCTGTTCATGACTGCAGGTAAAGTGGACGGCACACATGATATGAACTCTTATATAATGAATCCAAATCACTGATACACAATAACAAACAAGATGAAAGACAAAGTCCTTGCATTACTCAGATAATGGTTTTTTTTTTCTGTTTTTTCTGGTTAACTTGTTTTTTTTGCTTAAAGGAGTAATACCTGGTTTTTTTTTATATGGAATTATGCATTTTAAAACATGTCCCTGTGGTCTACATAAACTGTAAATGCTATGCCTGGGTCTTAATTCTTCATTCATTCAACTCCACAGGTCCATCTTCAACAATATTTCTGAGTAATGACACCAGAAAGGGGGTTTGGAGCGCTGGCCCTTTAAATGCACATGAGCCACTTCAGGCCACGCCCCCTCCAGGTTGTTGGCTGTGCTGCTCTGTCCCATTCGACCAACAACTGAACATCTGAGGTAATCTGCTCGAAGTTTGGACATATTTTCAGTATGGACTACAGCCGATGCTGCGGACAAACAATTATGTCGTCCTTGGAGAAATGTTCGTAGGAAGTCTTGACCTTTTATTTGCAAATGTCATGACATAACTAGTTATAAAACCTAACAAATTAAGCAGGAATTGAAACTGGTTGTAGAAATCCACTCGATTTTTGCAAAAATGAATATAAGGATAACTTTGCAGCACCTGGAGGGTTCAAATTCAAACTTTATGAACTATTAGGGTCCAAATACACAAATAAATGAACCAAAGACTAATAAAAGTGGGTTTAGCAAAATATGGCTCATTTAACTTTTGCAAAAAAAAAAGAAAAAAAAAAAAGAAAAAAAAAAAAAAGAAAGAAAAACAAACCTACACTGGCATTTTAACAGAAAACCTGAAAAAGGAGGCCTTTGGAAACACTGATGACCCTGTTTTAATCTGAAAACTCAGTTTTAGTGTAGACAGACATAAATGCAGATGATGCATTCACTGCCTGACTGCCTCTCATCAGTCACTACACACCCTGTTTTGAATTATTGAGCTTCTTTTACAGATCCCATCCCAGAAAGAAAAACAGACGTTGCCCTTAACAACCTCCTTTTAATTTAACATGGATCCAGAATTACAGGAGTGTGTCTTTGTCTATATAGAAACTGTTGTGTATATGTATGTACATGCATACACACACACATAGACATTCATATATACACACGCACACACATATATATAGACATACATACATACGCACATTCATTCATACATACACACACATATATACATATATACATATATATATATATACATACATACAGACAAGCACACACATACATATAGACACACACATACCCACACATATTCATACATACCCACACACATCTATCTCTCTCTCTCTCTCTCTCTCTCTCTCTCTCTCTCTCTCTCTCTCTCTCTCTCTATATATATATATATATATATATATATATATATATATATATATATATATATATATGTATATATATATATATATATATACCGACATACATACACACATATATATGCTATGTCGATTCGCATTATCCACCTGTGTTTGACATATGAAATGTGTCTCTGATACATTCAAATATTCAGATATTATCTCTAGGGGTGTGTATTGGCAAGAATCTGGCGTTACGATACAAATCACAATACTAGGATCACGGTACAATATATCACGATATATCACGATACTGTTAAAAAGGCAATTTTTTTGCTCGTTTCTTTTTTTAAAATGATTATTTCTTGGAAGAATTGAATTACACCAGAAATCTGCACAAATACTGAATACATTTTTATTGGATCAGAACAGAATCTAATGCTATATCACAAAATGTTCCTGTGTTAACACTTGAATCATGCTTTATAGATATTATAGATTAAGATCCTGCTCAAATGTTCATATTCTATTCGTTCATAACGAACATCATAACATTATTTTTGTGCAATCCCAACAACGGAACTAACATCTGCCTCTCTCAGACAGGAAAAAATGTTTTTTAGGATGTTTCAAATAACCATTATTTAATAAAACAGTGTTAAATAGTAATAAATAAGATATAAACTATAAAGAAAAACAAAAATGAACCTCCGCCATATCTGCATCTGAATAAATACCTAAAAATATCGATACAGTACTTTTTAATATCGATACAGTATCATGAGATGAAATATCGCGATATATTGCAGAACCGATATTTTCTAACACCCCTATTTATCTCTAATATACTTTGCTAAAAGGCTTGTGCAGAGGGAGACAGTGTTTTAATGGAACTGTGCGTACAGTTTCTTGTTAATGATGCTATTAGAGGGAACAGACTCTTTGGTTACTTCCTCACTCATCCAACATCACACCTCTCACCTCAGATCACACTGAACTCGACTTGTCACTATAAAACATGTAATAAATTCAATCAGGTGAATCCACTGTTCTTGCCTAATGATCTGAAATCTTGAGTTGAGCCCAAAATATGTTTAGTGAGGACATAATAACCTTGACCTTCAACCTGTAACATTTGACATTTTGTGGTACATCTGAGGAAATTGTGTAGCTTTAGTTCAGGACACAAAGTCCTACTCAGCCCACATATCATAATCTATCAGTTATTTTCTTTGATTCCATTTGATTAAACGATAATTTAAATAGGTGAAAAAAATAGTAAAAATGTCAGACATGTCTGAAAATGACAAACACCTAGTCCTTTATTCCAGATCCAGCTGAAACAACAACCACAAAAGTCTAACAGTAAAAGGATATATAAAATAATATCTATATAAAAATAACAACAGTATAAAAGTATATATAAGAATATCTATAGATATAAACAACAAACAAGCCCAGTGACATCTACAAACAATATGTTCACTGCAGTCCAACACATCTGGATCCAACTTACTAACAACTTCAGATGGAACTAACATACAACTGAAAAAAATAAAGAAATATTTTTAATGTTTGTGTTAAAGCTTAAAAGTTTAAAGAGAAAGTGAACATTTTCTGCTTTTTTGACCTCGTCTGTTCTGAGCTACACTCCATGCTGTTTGTGTTGATCCTAGCATCATGTGCGTCACAATAAGCGTCTGTGTGAAAAACAATAGTGGAACCAATGTTTAGCAGCAGCGACATTATGGAAACACTTGGATTTAGGAAAATTGTAATCAATTTTTTTAATCAAAAGTCGATTAATCAATTCATCATTTCAGCTCTTACTACTAAAATCAGAAACGGGTGTATTTTTGTCTTGATATGTTTGTTCCAGAATAAAGGCTAAATATTCCCATAACAGAAGTGCTGTGTAAAAGGGGCTCAAAACTCAGCCTTTAAACTGGAGAAATATTTATTTTACCATTAATATCACCTGATTTTAACATCCTATACCAGTGGTTCCGAACCTTTTTTGGCTCTTGACCCCATTTTAACATCACAAATTTCTGGTGATCCAAGACATTCAAAATGGAGACTTTTTTTTTTTGCAAAAATTAATTTGTTTTTGATCATGTAATAGTTTGCTATGCTATGTTGCAAATAAATGTTCATTTTAGATGACATTTAGTCTATATAATGTATATTATTATGGACGGAGGCAGAAAAGCCAGGTGTAGATTACTGCACAAAGGGAGAATTTTATATTCCTTGGTCAGGATATGTACAGTGAGTCCAGCTGGGATTTACAAGGCTGACAATTAATACAGAACAAACAATAATTCAAAAAACTATGAATTATGAAACAGCTGCAGCATCTGAAAACGGTGACAATGAACATTTGAAAGATAAACAGAACCACAATGCTTCAGTTTCAGCTGCACAGTTTGTCAGGTCTTTTATGGATTGTGATCATCTCTCTCAATTCACCATATATTTTTTTTATTGGTAAGTTTTTTTTTTTTTTTTTTTATGAATTACTACAAATTTCAGGCGACCCCATTTGAATTCCAGGCGACCCCAAGGTTGAAAAACACTGTCCTATACCCAGCTCTATGGTAAATGATGATGTTAAATGAGTCTGGTAAACAGTTATACAGCGTTTAAAACCCTTATTTTGTACCAGGAATGTCTACTGGGTAAAAATAAATGCCATTAAACATTTGGGCTGTTTGTTATATGTAGTGTTTGCCTACATTCAGTCACATATAATTATTACAAGACTATTTCAAAGACATATTACAGTGTTATCAAATCAAAGAGGATTAATATTAAATACACACACTTATGCAGGTTTACACAATCTTTAAGTCGTGTAAGTCTTCTCGTCTTGCCTTATATACACATGTTTTTACCCTTTACATCAGTGGAGCACTTTAAGTGAATACTGTGTGTAGTGTTTTCACTTTGGGACATATTTGTCAGGCTTGCTCCTTTTGCAGTAAGGAGTTTACCTGATTAAAATCAGTTGAGCTTTAATCCTGTATCATCTAGGCAGCAAAGCTCTGCAGTTTGGAAAGCAACCATCTGTTCCAAAGAAATCTGACCTGGACAAGATGACCTGGTACCCCAGACCCTGAGGTCACCATGGAAAGCTGCTTCAGTGTTCAGAGGGTAATTTATACCCACAACAAAGTTGAACTGTTTTAACTCCTCATATCTACCTGTATTCTATAGACGGCTGACTGTGTTTGAATTAGCACTCCAATACTGACTAGAGCTGAAATGGTTAATCAATTAATCATCTCGATTCGATTAAAAAAAATATCCGATTACACTTTTCCTGAATCAAAATTTCATTTCCCTAAGATCACTGATGTTAAACATTGGTTCCACTGTTGTTTCACACTTATTGTGACGCACCTGACACCAGGATCAACACACAGTTGAATGTTAGTTCCATCTTTTTTTGTTTTTTTTGTTTTTTGTTAGTTGAGTTCCATCTTTAGTTGTTAGTAAGTTGGATCCAAATGTGTTGAAGGCTGCAGTGGACATATTGTTTGTAGATGTCACTGGACTTACTCGTTTATGTCTGTAGACATTTTTATATACTGTATAATTTTATGCTGTTATTGTTTTTTTTCTATATTTTTATATATTCTTTCACTTTTATACTTTTTGTGGTTATTTCAGTTGGTTCTGGAATAAAGGACAAGTTGTTTGTCATTTTCAGACGTGACTATTTCACATTTTTACGATTCTTTTCACCTTGTTAAATATTGTTTCATCAAACTGAATTGAAGGAAATTATTGGAAGATTAGTTAGTTACAAAAATAATTGAGACGTTAATTGATTAAAAATATAATCAATAGCTGCAGGTCCATTTCTGATCATTATATTCTGACTGGTTTCATTTAATTGAGAAAAAAAAGGAAGAGGAAAAAAATGGTGCAAATATCTAAAAAATGTGGGAAATATAAATAAATGAAAGTAAAATTTGGTCATCCTTCCATCCGTCTGTCTTCTGTCTTGGGTGGGGGTTGTGGGGACTAAAGCCTTTCCTTCTCCTCTCCACCTCCTCCAGGGAGACACTGAGCTGTTCCCAGACCAGCTGACAGACATAGCTTTAAGTCTTACAGTCCAATCCTCCTCAGCTGGTTCCTCTGGATGTGGAGGAGGAGCATCTCTACTCTGATTTCCTCCCAGATGACAGAGCTCCTCACCCTGGGGGGGGGGGGGGGGGGGGACTCTTCTGCTGCTTTCGTACTGTTCTGTTGGTCAATACCCACAGCTTATGACTGTTGTTTTCACAACAAACCAAACTAACATTGAATGGGGTCCACAGGATTTGTAGCAAAGCATCAAGGAGAGTTGTTATGATTAACTGATTAGTCATCTATCACTACTAAATTAACCCATAAAGACCCAGTGCTACTTTTATGGCAACTCAATTATTTTTCTCTCCATTTCACCTTTCCCTTAGTGATTTATCAGAAATTATTACAATATTATCCTCTGTGTTTTGCATTTTTCAGTGTAAATCTGGTATTTTCCTATATTTCGATATATATTTCTATTCCTAAGTCAACAAACCCTTCCTATGTCTACGAAACCTTCTTATGTCTACGAACCCTTCCTAGATCTACGAACCCTTTCAATGTCTACGAACCCTTCCTATATCTACGAAACCTTCCTATATCTACGAAACCTTCCCACGAACCCTTCCAATGTCTACGAACCATTCCTATGTCTATGAATCCTTCCCATATCTATAAACCCTTCCTATGTCTACAAACCCCTCCCATGTCTACGAACCCCTCCCATGCCTTTGCTGGTGGTGGAGCTGCTGCTGTAAACATCCATCCTGGTTGGGTCTTCTCCTCCAGTCCTGATCTGCTCATTCCTCTGTAACTGGCACATCTTCCTGCCATCGCCAACAGATGCTGCTGCACTGACAAATGGCCTACAAAGCAAACTGCACTGCTTTAATCCTATGTGTAGCCAGCATTAAAAATTGGATTGAGACGGATAAGATTAGATTATGCTCGCAGGATTTGAAAAAATGTAAAAGCCTCATTTAGGCTTTAACATAATCTCCTTTCACTCGCGGAGAGCATCAAGCCTCTCAGCAGATGCCAGATACACTTTGTGTAGATGTTGTCTTATTTTATCCCTTCTTTTTGGATTTGGTCCTTTTTATTACAAGTATTACACTCCTTTTTCCTGGGGATTGTGTAGTTTCATATTGGAAAAGCTTCAGCGTGTTCAGAGGGCACAAACTGCAGATCTTTGACCTCCATGGTACAGGCTGACTGACTCGAGCTGGTAGCTTTTACACTGATTTCTGTTTCTTTGTGAAATCTGATTCATTATCACAGCTGCATCACTTGTAACCAAATAAAGCAGAGTGCTTTTAGGAAATTGCCGTCTTCTTCCTCTAAAAGCAGCCTGTGCTGTTTGTGTCCAACTGTAATATGATGCTGTGTGTCTTGAAGATATGTTCCACCATTTATGTACTTTATTCACACAGATATCTCCTACAGTTTATGTTAATGTGGCCCAGAGTCTGACCTGAATCCTGCGTAGTCTGGACAGGTCACACAGACCTTTACCATGACAACACAGGAAATTAAAGCACAGTTTATTGGAGAAAAAAACTGTATGAATGTGACTTTAAAGTAAATAAACTGTTTTAGTTTCTATGACTACTACAGCTTACATTACTAATTTGGTTACCTACATGGTTTTTTTTATATTATTTTTAACAGTACAGGGCAGAGAGATGAGCTTCTACTGTGTCTTTATGATCAGATCTATTCAATCAATGACTGTTCTTTAAATATATTTTTAAGGGACTCCTTTGACCTTTAGCAAAGGACATCCTCCTTGATAAATGAACACATATTCATTGGTTATCAGATCCCATTTGAATGCAGAGGATACCCATGGAACCACTAACTTCTGACAAATAACCTGGTTATCATTAAAGAAAGGGTCAGAGGAAATATAAATAGCATGAAAAAGGACAAAAGACGTTGTCTTTAGAGCTGCAGCTATTGATTATTTTGTAATCAATTAATCTATCAATGACTTTCTATTTTATTATTTAAATTGGTAAAATTGATATTTATGTTTATGTTTATGTTCACGCATTTGGCAGACGCTTTTTTCCAAAGCGACTTACAGGGGAAAACCAATTAAATCACTCAATCAATCAAATTTTATTTATATAGCGCCAGATCACAAAAAAGTTATCTCTTGACATTTTATATATAGAGTTGGTCAAAACCAGACTCTAAGTCAATTCTACAGAAACCCAACAGAATCCTCCTGGAGCAAACACTTGTGACTGGTGACAGTGGCGAGGAAAAACTTCCCTTTAACAGCAGAAACCTCAAGCAGATCCAGACTCCTGGAGGATGGCCGTCTGCCTTGACCAGTTGGGGTTAAAGAGAGAGAGTAGAGAAGGGGAAAAAGAGAGAGCGATAGAGATAGGGACTGGGGGAGAGGGGGAGAAGGGGGGAGTAGGGGGAGACACATGGAGGCGGTTGAGGATAAGTGAGTGGTGATGATGAGGGCAGGGAAGAGGCCGGACCACCGCAGCAGGTCCAGAGATAATCGTGAAAGAATCTGTGGTTGTCCTGGGAAAAACCTTATTAGAATATTTAAAATGGAATGTTTGAAAGTGCTAGGACAGGAGGTGCTCTCGGAAGAGCTGGGTCTTCAGGAGCTTCTTGAAGATAGGCAGGGATGACTCTGTTCTTGTAGCACTTGGTAGAGCGTTCCACCAACGTGGAACGACCCATGAAAAGAGCCTGGATTGTCTTGTACAAGGTCTGGGGACCACCAGACTACGTTCCCCAGACGAGCGGAGTGGTCGTGGGGCGACATAAGCTTTTATTAGTGCACCTAAGTAGACAGGAGCAGACCCACGGAGAATTTTGTAGGCTAGGATTAAAGATTTGAATTTGATGCGGGCAGCTATGGGTAGCCAGTGTAACTCAATGAGTAAGGGGGTGACATGTGCCCTTTTAGGCTGATTGAAGACCAGACGCGCTGCTGCATTCTGGACCATCTGTAGTGGTTTGACAACACAAGCTGGGAGGCCCGTTAGAAGAGCATTGCAGTAGTCAAGACGGGAGATAACCATAGTCTGCACCAGGAGCTGGGTGGCCTGTTCGGTTAGGTATGGCCTGATCTTTCTTAGGTTGAACAGAGTGAAACGGCATGATCGGGTGACAGAGGCAACGTGATCCGTGAAGGTCAACTGATTATCAATCATGACTCCCAAGTTACGTACTACACTGGTAGGAGCCAGAGGTATGGAGTCAATAGTGATGGAGATGTCCTGCTGTATGGTTGGCTTAGCTGGGAAGACCAGCAGTTCAGTTTTGGACAGGTTCAGCTGAAGGTGATGGGCTTTCATCCATGCAGATATGTCAGAGAGACAATCTGAGATCCGCACTGAGACTGTGGAGTCATCAGGTGGGAATGACAGATAGAGCTGGGTATCATCAGCATAGCAATGATATGAGAAGCCGTGTGAGTGGATGATCTGACCGAGTGAGGTGGTGTATATGGCAAAAAGGAGGGGGCCCAACACAGAGCCTTGGGGGACCCCCGTGGTGAGGCGGTGAACTGCTGATGTGTGCCCTAGCCAGGACACACTGAAGGACCGACCAGTAAGGTAAGACTGAAACCAGGAGTGTGCGTGGCCTGTGATGCCCATGTTCCAGAGTATGGATAACAGGATATCATGATTGACAGTGTCAAATGCTGCTGATAAGTCCAGTAGAATGAGTACTGAAGACTTGGCTGCTGCTCTAGCCTCTTTCAAGGCTTCTGTCACAGACAACAGAGCCGTTTCAGTGGAGTGGCCGATTTTGAAGCCAGATATTTATTTAAAGCCAGATATTTAAATATGATTATTTAAATGGGTAAAAAAAAAATTATAAAAATGTGAAACAGACATGTCTGAAAATGACAACTTGTCCTTTATTCCAGAACCAGCTGAAACAAAAACCACAAAAAGGATAAAAGTAAAAGGATATATAAAAAATATCTATATAGAAATAATAACAACAACAATATGAAAGTGTATATAAAAATATCTATGATAAAAACAACAACAAACAAGTCAAATGACATCTATAAACAATATGTTCACTGCAGTCTACAACACATTTGGATCCAACTTAAGATGGAACTAACATACAACGGAAAAAATAAAGCCAAATGATTTTAATGTTTATTAATTTGACAGCGTAAAAGTTTAAAGGAGGAAGTGATGGTTCCAGTGAAGAAAAGTGAACATATAGAACATACATTTTGTGCCTTTTGGTTCTCATCTCTTGTGAGTTATGCTCCATGGTGTTTGTGTTGATCCTGACGTCATTAGCGTCCGTGTGAAACAACAGTGGAACCAATGTTTAGGAGCAGTGAAAGTAAGGAAACGAAGCTTCGATTTAGTAAAACTGGAATTGAATATCTTTTTCTTTTTTTATCTAGAGCAGGGGTATCAGACTCATTTCAGTTTGGGGGCCACATTCAACTAAATTTGATCTGCAGTGGGCCGAATCAGTAAAATAATAACATAGTAATATAAAAATAATGTCAACTCCAAACTTTTCTCTATGTTTTAGAGTGAAAAAGTAAATTTAAATTACAAAAAGGTTTACATCTACAAACTACCCTTCCAAAAGATGAGAATAACATGAACAAACTGAAAAAATAAGTGTAATTTTACGAATATTCTGCGTCCGTTTATCATTTATGCATGTTCATTATAACGTACAGATCACAGTGGATCTACAAACATGCAAAACATTTAATAACAGGAAGAAGATTGTTAAAATTGTATTTACTTTTCTTAAGACATTTCAGGTTGTTCATATTTGCTCAGGTTATTCGAATTTTTTGCTTTAGTGTATATGAAAATATTTACATTTACAAAGAGAAAAATTTAGATTTGTCATTATTTATATGTTATTATAATGGTGTTTTACTGGTCCTGCCCACTTGAGATTGAATTGGTCTGAATGTGGAACCTGAACTAAAAGGATTGTTAATACTTTAGTGTAATTTTTGCATTTCATAAATTCATCCCAAGGGCCAGACTGGACCCTTTGGTGGGCTGGGTTTGGCCCCTGGGCCGCATGTTGGACACCTGTGATCGGGATGGAGGGAGGGAGGGATGGATGGATGGATGGATGGTAGGGATGTAACGATTACCGGTATAACAATAAACCGCGGTAAAATTGCAGACGGTTAGTATTACCGTTTAAATTCTAATTATCATGATAACCGTGTTTAATTACCGCACTTTTCCGGAGAAAACGCCTTATGTAAAGATCTGCTTTTATGTAAAACATTTGAGTATAGTTTTAATTTATTACAACTTTGATTCTCTATACCTAATATTTGGAACCAATATTCACTTTTAAAGTCTTTGAAAAAGTTCGTTAAGCATCTTTGTGTTATTTATGCAATAAATTCTATACATTGTTCATATCAGATTTTATATATTTTTTTGTGTTTTTTGTTGTTTTGTGTTGATACAGTAGGTTAAAGTGGAAAAAAATAATAGACAGATGATATAAATGAAGTTGTGCTGAAAAAAAAAGATCCCAAACATGGGTATAGTAAACATTTGTTTATATAGTATATAAAGGCAAAATCAAAGGGAGTGAAAAACAGACAAAATAGGCTCAGACCACTAAGGGTTAATATTTGAATGATTCTGCAACAGAAGGTACATTATGCCAATTATTTTATTTGGCTTTTTGTTTTTTGTTGTTTTTTGTTTTTGTTTTTTTTTTTCAAAATAGAACTCGGTGAAATTATTTCAGTGTGTGTATTAGTCCTTTTTGAGCACAATTTCAATAATACCATGATAAGAATGATAACTGTGATAATTTTGGTCACGATGAGATAGATGGATAGATAGATAGATAGATAGATAGATAGATAGATAGATAGATAGATAGATAGATAGATAGATAGATAGATAGATAGATAGATAGATAGATAGATAGATAGATAGATAGATAGATAGATAGATAGATAGATAGATAGATAGATAGATAGATAGATAGATAGATAGATAGATAGATAGATAGATAGATAGATAGATAGATAGATAGATAGATAGATAGATAGATAGATAGATAGGCTTACATTCCAGTGGCAGATCTTAAGCAGCTCTCATTCTGACCCTGTTAAAGTGGCCTACTGGTAATGCAGTCAGTGTTCACTCGGACAAAATCTCTCTATCTCTTCCCTTCTCTAACTCTCTCACACACACATACATACACACACACACACACACACACACACACGCTCTTGGGTAACATCTTTATCCTTCCTGCTCAATCTGGCCTGCATCTGCCGGGAAGGAATTACACTGATCTACTGTCACACAGTCCCCTGTTCAGCCACTGCACCCCTCCCCCACCCCTCCCCCTGCTGTTCCACTCATACATGTATGTCCTGACTGACAGTCGCTGACATGTAACAGACCTAAAAAAAAAAAAAAAAAAGACACTTCACCTGATAAAGTTGGAGCCTCATAAATGATTCAAGCAATTATTAATAAAAACAAAATCAAAACACGTCCATTCAATAATCATGTAAGTGTATCTTCGCGTTCCACAGACATTTCTAAATTGAACCATATGATGGTGGTGGGATTAAGGTTACTTTTGAGGAGCTTTTCTTTTCAGCTATGAGCCACAGATAAATAGAGCCACACTTTCGCTGTTGGTCTCAGGCTGATAATCCAGCAGAAGCTCAGCCATTTCACAGCAACACAGGACCTCTCAACCTAAAGAGCACACACGCTGGGAGACAACGGGGAGAGAGAGAGTGTGTCTGCAGGGGGGGGGGGGGGGGGTCGGGTCGGAGGAGGAGGAGGAGGAGGGGAGGGGGTTAATAGTTGGACAGCTGCTGGTGGAACAGGATCCCACACACACACACACACACACAGACACACACACACGGACACACACACCCATATGGCACCGAGCCAGACAAAAAAACCCAGGGTCACAGTGGGAACTGACTGATCTGCTTTGTCCACTCACACAAGGATTAAGACCACATTGTTTATGTTTTTGACTGGGTTTGTTCAGTTTTTTGTTTTGCTTTTTTTTTCCAGTCAGAGGTCAGACATCACACTTTCACATTTCATTATACACTCCAGTCAGCTGTGGCGCCCACTGCTAAATAAGACCTGCAGAAATTAACTGGTTTCTGCATATTTTTGCAGTAATTCTCACTTTAATTCACTTGTCACTTCACTGTTATCAGTCATTTTAAACTTCAATGTGTTTTATGTTGTAAATTTATTCTGTTTTTTTCTGCTTTATTAGTGCATTCTATTTATATTATTTATTGCTTTTATCTCTTCACTCTTACTTGCCTGTTTTTTTTTTTTTTTGCTACTGTTTTTTTATGCAGCTGAGCTATTGTGACCAGGTAATCTCCCTTTCCAATCAATAAAGTTTGTCTAAGTTAGGCATAAGTCAAGTTTTATCCATTTGTTTTTTCAGCTGTTTGTTGTTTATAGTTACTGTCTGTTCTTTTTCTATTTTTTTACTATGGTCTTTGCTGCATCATGGGCCTTAAGGTTCGATTTCAGTCTTCTGTTTGTGCAGTACATACGGCAAAAGTGACAATAAAGCTGACTTTGAATATTTCAGTCAGCTGATACCGCTCATCTTAAACCTTTTTTTGTTGTTTTTGCATTAAACTTTTTCCTGATAAGATAAGATATACTTTATTGTCCCCGGGGGGAAATTCATTGTAGGCAATAGTGCAAGGGGGCTGCAACGCCATACAGAGAACATAGAGCAAACAAGAAGACATCTCAGTGCAGAAACATAATAAATAACACTGCAGACATGTGACAGCAATACTATGACACAGCATACTGAAACACGGGACAGGATACAGCACCAGTAGATTAAAAAAAAAATAGGACCAGTGGTCCTGTAGCTTACTGGGCAAATTAAAAGCTTTGGGAAATGTATCCAGATGCCGTTTATTCTCACCCAGTTCTGTGTATTTATTATATTACAGAAATAGCCCATGTTTTGGTCATATTCCAATCAGATCTGTAAAAAATTCAAATTCCAACTTGATATCATTGATACTGATTTATTGGATCAATCTACCTCCTATCTGTTATAATGGGAAAATTTTTCAAAGTCGCACCAAATCCAGAATCAGATCTGGATCCAAATAATTTCAATACCTTGTGCTGACATCATCATACAGAAGCTGTATACCAAGTTTGAAGTCAATCAGAACTGGAGTTTCGGAGAAGAAGACAATTGAAATGTTTTCCCCATAAGAGCCCATGTTAAATTTTCCGTAAGTTCCCGGATCCAGAAGAAGATCCTGATCAGCATGTGGACATTATGTTTTGGTCATCTCCCCATCAAGGCTGGACTGTAGAAATTTACACTAGATATCGTTTATATTTACTGAGTTATTGCATCGATCCACTTCCTATCTCTTATAATGGGGACATTTTCAAAGTGGCACCAAATCCAGAATCAGATCCGGATCCAAATGATTTCACTAACTTTTGTTGACATCATCATAAAGAAGCTGTATACCAAGTTTGAAGTCAATTGGAATTGTAGTT
Organism: Sphaeramia orbicularis; assembly: GCF_902148855.1. Lineage (NCBI taxonomy): Eukaryota > Metazoa > Chordata > Actinopteri > Kurtiformes > Apogonidae > Sphaeramia > Sphaeramia orbicularis. Next base: position 9,996,109 of record NC_043965.1, read on the forward strand.
TTGGAGAAGAAGACGACTGAAAGTTTTGTAACGGATGACAGATGCCGACAGACGACACATGACGACAACAGCTTACGGCCTGTCAGCCAGTAAGCTAAAAATAAAACTATTGCACAGCCCTAAATCCATACCAAAATATGTGACAACACCACAAGAATTAAAGCCAAAGTGATTAAAAATATTACCAATGATGGATGAGACACCACCATCAATAAATAAAGTGTGATAAATAAATAAATAAAGAGTAACCAGCCATTTTTGCAGTTACAAAGTAAGTGGTCGAGATTTATTAAGAAGAGAGATGGAGAAGGAGAAGGGGAAGAATGATCATTTAAAGCAGATGCTTTTGCAGCGGATTGCACTATCTGTTTCTGAAGAAAAAAAATGGAAGAGAACAAACCCTTACTGCACCTTGCACAAGTCAAAAACTGAGTTTTGCAGGTGGCAACCAGAAACAATAAAATAAAATAAAGTAAAATGGAATAAAATAAAGAAAAATAAAATAAAATTTTCAGTGCACAAGATGAACATTACATCATCTTACTATAAATATATTTTTTTATTTTTTATTTCAGTCATTTTGTTCAAATTCATTTGTTTAATTAGTTCTTCTTCATGGAATTTTAAGTAAATTTAAGTTTTTCAGAGTACTAGTAGCAGGAATTTATCATTTCAGTATTGATTTGACCACATCCCCAGAAGAACACCATACTGTTAATATCTGAAGCAATTTTATTTGAAGGGACAAAAATTACATCACTTGAATATTCTATTTAATACTGTATATTATAATATAAGCAGTCTAAGGGGAAAAGATGCACAGTTTGTCAGGACTGTAGAAAATGTACCCTGTGATTCAAAATATGTTTTTGTTTTTTTTTCATGATGATGAGGGTATGATGGGGGGTTTTGGCCACTCATATAATACCGTAATAATTTATAATGACTCCAAATATCCTTCTTGGTTTAATGTGAAAAAAAAAAAAAAAACATTATATCTTTAAATAATGACAACTCCAAATTTTTCTCTGTTTTAGTGCAAAAAAACCCCCAAAAAACATGTTAAATTATGAAAATGTTTACATTAACAAACTATCCTATGATGATAAAATGTGAATAACCTGAACAAATATGAACAACCTGAAATGTCTGAAGAAAATTAGGTGCAATTTTAACAATATTCTGCCTGTTACTAAATGTTTTGTGCCTGTGTAGATGTGGAAATGATAAGTTGAGGCGTGATATATATATTTTTTTAATTGCACCTATTTTTCTTAAGACATTTCAGCTTTTTTCAGGTTATTCTCATCTTTTTTGTTTGGATAGTTTGTAAAAGTTAATATTTTCAGAATTTAATGTTATTTTTTTGCACTAAAACAAAGAGAAAAGTTTGAAGTTGTCAATATTTACAGGCTATTATGTTATTATTTTACTTGTCTGACCCAGTTCAGATCAGATTGGGCAGAATGTGACCCCTGAACTAAAATGAGTTTGACACCAATGCTTTAGAACCTTCCAAAACAAACAAAAAAAGGACTTTGGAAACCCACCCAAAGTGTACTTGTTAAATCTATGCTCCCTGTGGTTCCAGCTCCTGCAGCTTTAAACTGTGTAACTTGAGGTAAACTCAGAGTGAAGCCTTCCACCAGCTTCACACACAACACTGAGTAAAGAGTGTGAATCATGCATGGAGTCAGATCTGTGACCGACTTTTACAAGTACAATCTAACACCAATGATTTTAGAAAAGGCATATAAATAGCACAAGACAGGAGGAGGAGGACAGACAGGAGGAGGGGCAGAGAGGAGGACAGACAGGAGGAGGAGCAGAGAGGAGGACAGACAGGAGAAGGAGCAGAGAGGAGGACAGGCAGGGGGAGGAGCAGAGAGGAGGACAGACAGGAGAAGGAGCAGAGAGGAGGACAGGCAGGGGGAGGAGCAGAGAGGAGGTGAGACAGGAGGAGGAGCAGAGAGGAGGACAGACAGGAGGAGGAGCAGAGGGGAGGTCAGACAGGAGGAGGACAGACAGGCTGCTGTGTGTTACTGTCATTATTTGAGGCTGGATCTACATCTACATAGAGCAGTGTCTGTCCGTCCGTTCGTCTGTCCGTCCGTCTATCTCTCTGCCTGTCTTTCTGCTTGCCGGTCCATCTGTCCGTCTGGCTGTCTCTCTCTCTCTCTCTCTCTCTCTGTTTGTCTATCTGCCTGTCTGTCCATTTGTCTGTCCGTCTCTCTATCTGCCTGTCTTTCTGTCCACCTGCCTCTCTCTCTCTCTCTCTCTCTCTCTCTCTCTCTCTCTCTCTCTCTCTATCAGCCTGTCTGTTTGTCTTTCTCTGTCTCTCTGTCTATCTATCTCTCTGTCTGTCTGTCTGTCTATCTCTGTCTGGCTGTCTGTCTCTATCTCTCTGTCTGTCTATCTCTCTATCTCTCTGTCTCTCTATCTCTCTGTCTGTCTGGCTGTCTGTCTCTATCTCTCTGTCTGTCTATCTCTCTGTCTCTCTGTCTATCTATCTCTCTGTCTGTCTGTCTGTCTGTCACTCAGGCAGCTAACAGGGGCTGATTAATCACAGCAGAACTCTCTCTGTCACAACTGAAGCGAAGGCGTCGCTGTCGGTCGCTGGTCTTTGTCCAGGACTAATCTGTGTGTAAGATCGACTTCAAAGTAATGGCAGAGCTCCCAGTGTGCACTGCTGCCCGCAGGCAAGATCTGCGCTTTACTGACATCCCATAAATCCAGGATCTGGCCACTGTGGCAGGTTGTTATTAATCTGAGTAGCTTGTATGGGTGACATCAAGGCTAACACTGGTAAATCAGGGATCACACAGTGTATTCCTGCAGTGTGTGGTTACATGTGTGTGTGTGTGTGTGTGTGTGTGTGTGTGTGTGTGTGTGTGTGTGGCCAAAAACTGAAACTAAAAAGATACCGTCTGGAAACTCGACAGTGACATAATGACAGGAAGGTCTCAGTGTTCAGATATGGCACATGAATCATCACTTTAAAAACTCCCCTAATGAGCTCAAGTATCAGAACAACAAAGACAAATTTGGACATTTGATTTTACAATAGAAATAAACAGTCAATAAAATGTAAAATACAAGCCAAGAAACATGATTAAAAAAAAAAAGAAAAGGAATGGCATCAAAATGAGCATATGATCATTAAAAGGAGAATGAGGATTGAGTCAAAACCATTAAAACAATGTTTTTCACCTGGAATTCAGATGAGGTCACCTGAAATTTCTAGTAATTGATAAAAAAAAAAAAAAAAAAAAAAAAAATTCAATTAAAGTTCAATTAAAGGGTTCCACCTGTCAATCATCACACTACACTTTCGATCAAAATTATCAGATGTTTATGTAATCAAAATAAATCAGGAATAAAAATGCTTTTTTCCATCAAGTGTATTTAATATTTTAATGCCTCTAGACACTGAATTTAATACTTTTTAATGCCATTTAAGGCAGTGTTTTTCAACCTTGAGGTCGGGACCCCACGTGGGGTCGCCTGAAATTCAAATGGGGTCGTCTGAAATTTCTAGTAATTGATAAAAATTTTAAAAAAATTAAAATAAAAATAAAAAAAAACTTACTACAAAATATATGGTGAGTTGAGAGAGGCAATCACAATCCATCAAAGACATGACAAACTGTGAAGCTGAAGCTGAAGCACTGTGGTTCTGTTTATCTGTCAAATGTTCATTGTGGTCAGTTTCAGATGCTGCAGCTCTTTCATAATTCAAAGTTTGAGTTCTTGTTTGTTCAGTATTAATTGTCAGCCTTGTAAATCCAAGCTGGACTGACTGTACATATCCTGACCAAGGAAAATAAAATTCTCCCTTTGTACAGTAATCTACACCTGGCTTTACTGCCTCCATCCACAATAATATACATTATATAGACTAAATGTCGTCTAAAATTAATGTTTATTTGCAACACATTATAGCAAACTATCACGTGATCAAAAACAAGTGAATTTTAATTAAAAAAAAAAAGTCTGATTTGAATGTCTGGGGTCAAAACCTCATTGAATAGGATTAGAATATTTATTCATTCATTCATTTTCTGAACCTGCTTTATCCTCACTAGGGTCACAAGGGGTCGCTGGAGCCTATCCCAGCTACTTACAGGTGAAGGGGGGGGTACACCCTGGAAGAGTCACCAGTTCATCTCTGGGCTGAACATACAGAGACAAACAATCACTCTCACATTCACACCTATGGGGAATTTAGATTAACCAATTAACCTATCAGTGCATGTGTTTGGATGGTGTGAGGAAGCCGGAGGACCTGGAGAGAACATGCAAACTCCACACAGAAAGGTCCCCCCGCTGACTAGTGTTGGAATCTAACCCAAGACCTTCTTGCTGTGAGGCAGAAGTGCTAACCACAGTGTCGCCCCTAAAGTTAGAATAGTTTGATATCAGTGGTGGCTGCTCGTCTTTCAGAGAGGGGAAGCTCATTGTCGGCTTACATTAAAAAAAATTGTAAAGTTATTACCTCCGCCAGGAGGTATTGTGATCGCTTTGCTTTGTGTGCGTGTTTGTTTGTCTGTTAGCAAGATAACTCAAAAAGTTACAGACGGATTTTCATGAAATTTTCAGGAAATGTTGATACTGGCACAAGGAAGAAATGATTACATTTTGGTGGTGATCGGGGGTGGGGGGGCGGGGCTTGCGAACGGAGGTTCGTGCAGCCACCTGACAGCGGCAGTGCGACCATACGGTATTATATGGATGAAACAAACATGCAGAAATGCAGAAACAGCTGGAGGAATATGCATAGAAGGAAGGGAGTTCCTGCCGTTTCCGATCGTGTCTGTTCCAGCTGCCGCTGTCAGGTGGCTGCAGAAGCCTTCGCTTCCCACGATGCACGTCGCGACAAAATTCCGAAGATGCCCGAGTGATCTCCCGGCTTGTTTGTAAACACATGGTTTGTTTATGGTGGATGACACTTTGAAATTGTTCACCGTAAGGCAAGAGATTCAGGTGAGTAATGATAGAAAGACTTACAGAGTCATGATACTGAGGATATGACTGAGGTTTGACAGATTTGATGAAAAATTGGTCACGAAAGTCTCCAGCACCTTTAAGTATTTTACTCATTTTCTCCTCAGTTTAAAAAGAATTATTCACTTTAATGCCATATTTCAAGGTTTTTTGGTTCAATTTTTCCTTATTTTTAAGTATTTTGCTCATTGTTGATTTTATCCTACTAATAATTGAGGTAAAACTGCATTTTATACCAATTCTTTACATGTATTGGTAGGATTAGTGGATCAACGGGTATTAAACAGCTCATTTTTCAAGTATTTTACTCATTTTCTCCTCACTTTACAAGGATTTATTCACTTTAATGCCATATTTCAAGGTTTTTTGGGTCATTTTTTTCTTATTTTTCAAGTATTTTGCTTATTTTAGTATTATTTTATGAGCTTTTATTGATTTTATCCTATGAATAATTGAGGTAAAACTGCATTTTACACCAATTCTTTACATGTATTGATTGGATTAGTGGATCGACAGGTATTAAACAGTTGGTGGTTCTGTTATTTGAGGGTTAACAGACTAAATACAGGGTTTTAGATGTTATACGATGAACTCATTTTTAAAGTATTTTACTAATTTTCTCCTCAGTTTAAACAGATTTATTCACTTTAATGCCATATTTCAAGGTTTTTTGGTTCAGTTTTTCCTTATTTTCAAGTATTTTGCTCATTTTATTATCATTTTATGAGCTTTTGTTGATATTATCGTATGAATAATTGATATAATAACATCAGTACAGTACAGTAGTTGAGTTGGGACGCCACCGGTGGATATTTAGGTCTTGGATATTTGGCTGAATCAAAGTGGACCAAAAACAGGCTGTTTGGTCTGCACTGTGGTCCAGGGGAAGTTTGACACCTGCAAATTTGGTTCAGATCAAACTGGAAAGTCTGAAAGTCAGGACCAAATGAGATGTGAAAGTGCCCTTCGCCTACTATGTTATCATTCTAAACATCACTGCTGGAGATATCTCACCATGGAATAGTCTGAGTTCTGCAGTCAGTGGTCAAGAACATTACATTTTGCATAAAAAAATCTATTATTTATTAAGTGGATACATTTAATATGCAAAACCATGTCAACTTCATCAATTAGTAGTGGAATATTACTGTCATCAGAGGGGAAAACCTCAACAGCCAACATGCCACATTTAATAAAGGGCCAGTTCATAGATGAATACGGCAGCGAAGAAGTGTCTGCTGGTCGGATCAATAATCACATCCATCCAGCTGGAAAATTCCCTCATGTCGTATTCAGACAGGACCTTCACTAACTTGTCATTTCAATTTAATCTTAATCTGAAATTCACAGACAGTCACCCAGACACTGGCTGCACAATTACCCTCCTGGTCAGCGGTGATGCTGTCAGTAGGTTCATATACGGTTTTGATTCAGGTTTTCTGTAGGTTTTTGTTTTTTCTGTCTGTTGTACAGCTGCAGCTATTGATTATTTCTGTAACTGATTAATCTGTCTGATTATTTTTCCTTCATTTGATTCGATTTATTTGATGGGTTAATCGGTTAATCTAAATGGCCTATTGGTATGAATGTGAAAGTGTTTGTTTGTGTCTATATGTCAGCCCTGTGATGAACTGGTGACTTGTCCAGGGTGTACCCCCCTTCGCCCCCATGCAGCTGGGATAGGCTCCAGCGACCCCCGTGACCCTAGTGAAGATAAAGGGTTCAGAAAATAAATGAATGAATGATTCGATTTAACAATTATTTGAATAGGCAAAAAAAAAAGAAGTAAAAATATGAAAAAGATGTCTGCACAGGCCCGGTTCCAGACTGCTTTGAATGGGGGGGGGGGGGGGGGGGGGGGGGGCAGTATAAGCTGTTGATTGGACGGACAACCCTCCCCCTTGTAACAGCACACTTGCTCATCATTAATTTTATTAAATTAACTTCATATAATGAATAGGCCTATAACACTGTTAAATTAATGCTAGACAGACCCGTTAATACAGATCCAGCCTCTTGTTTGCAGCCAAAAGACAAAAAAATTTAATGACAGCAGTGGATCATAACTCAGCGTCGATGTTTGATGCTCCTCCATCAGTCGCTGACATGAGGCTAGGCTACTAGCTTAGAAATACGTGTGCAAGGGCAGTGGGAGGTAGGTGGCTTGAGCGCCTCCACCCTGATCTCTTATAGAAGAAAAATTAAAAATGGTCACTCCACATTGGACAGACTGTCTCCTACATGGTCCAACTGTGGAGTGGACTAGGTCTATGTTTAATAGATAAATAAATAAATAGAGAGAGAAGGGGGTAGGAGGAATACCCTTTGGCTGGTCTGGTCCCTGGGCTGTGACTGTGTTGCTGGGGGTGCTGGAGGTTGTCTGGGGGGTTGATGGTGCCCCCCCCATAGCCATATTAATTCAAATTAATTTATATAAACTTAAATGGATAGTGGCTGATACAAATACATTATTACAAATATTAAATTATTTAACCCATTGTTGTATTGTGGCTGCCTCTGCCACCACCGCAATAATACTAGCAAATTAGACTACTGGTTTTATTATTATATATTTTTGCATTATTACAACAATTATTATTTTCCTCTTCACTCCCCCCTCTCTCTTTCTCACTTTCATTCACACTCCCCTCTTTTCTCTATCACCCCTAATTAATCTATGTTGTTTAGTTGCTCTTTACATTAATTATCTTTTTCATTGTAGTATGATGTTGTCATTGTTGTTTTTGGTTTATTTGTTTGATTTTCCCTTTGTTTATGTGTGGTGGTTGTTTTTCTGTCAACAGTGTCTTGTTAATTATCACTAATAAAAATGAAAAAAACAAAAAAACGTGGTAACTAAATCTCCTCGAGGAAAACAATTTTTTTTCCAACAAACATCTCAGTTATTATCAGACTGAGCTAGCAAAGCAGTTTTGGGTTCATATGAGCAGGATTAAAGTTAGAAATTGTCTCTGCTGCTACATCGTTAGTAAACGCCAGTCAGAAATTTGTCGCAACGTGCATTGTGGGACGTGGAGTTCCACAAAGCTGCAGTAGCAAGAGGCAATGAAGCCATTTCTGTGTTTGCTGATGCTGTGGCCATAATGCAGCCGCGTGGAACTCCGCTTCCCACAATGCACTTTGCAACAAATTTCCAAAAATGCTTGAGTGACCTACCGGCTCAAATGGATTGTTTATGGTGGAGTACACTTCAAAGTGTTCACCGTGAGGGAAGAGATTCAGGTGCGTAATCACGGAAAGACTTACGGATTCGTGATAATTAGGCTATGACTCAAGTTTTACGGATTTGATGAAAAATTGGTGACGAAACTCATACGCAGCTTTAAAAAATTATATATACTTTTATATAAATTCAGGTGTTAACAGGTTAAACATCCATGATCTGTCCATTCACTTCCTCTGTATTACCTCCATTTTTTTTTTTTTTTTTTTTTTTAATTTAGTTTATTTCAAACATGCAACAAGACAAAGTAATCTTCTTTAGTCCTTAGAAATAAAACAGGTAGTAAGAAGTCATGGAGGAAAACAAAAAAATAAAACTTATACATATACATGACTTCATTTGCACATTCAAAAACCAGTGGGAGGAAGTATGACCTATTGAATCCCACCCCTTTTCCACACAACAGTCTATCCTTTAGCTTCCTATCAGCAGAATATATAAAAAGTCAAGTCCTTTAAATCTTTTGTAAGTAATTAACCTCACTTATCCTCACATACACATACATACACACCCATATTGGCATATCAGAAAAGTAAATAAGTACATACAGTACATTCATAAATCCTTGAAGGCAACACAAATGAATACACAATAAAGCAAAAAATAAGACAAAGTAAATAACAACAGCAAACAAACAAAACATAACAATCAACAAACAAACACACAAAAAACAAGGAACAAACAAAATCAGACCAGACAGAATATTAATGTAACAAAAGTATTAGGACCCTCTATCTTGTCCATTGTCTACAGGTTGTGTGTTTTTTTTAAATTCCAACCTGTCCATGTTAGGGATGTTATGATTACCGGTATAATGATAAACCGAGTAAAATTGCAGACAGTTAGTATTACCGTTTAAATTCTAATTATCATGATAACCGTGTTTGATTAACGCACTTTTAGGGGAAAAACCCCTATGTAAAGATCTGCTTTTATGTCAAATATTTGAGTATAGTTTTAATTTATTATAATTTTGATTTTATATACTTAATATTTGGAAGCAATATTCACTTTTAAAGTCTTTGATAAGGTTCGTTAAGCATCTGTGTGTTATTTATGCAATAAAGTATACACACTCAAGGAAAAAAGAAACGTATCACTTTAATTTTCTCGATTTTTTCAGAAGTATGACAGTTATTGCCAAATTGCAAACTACAATGAGTTCAGTACTATTCTGAGTCAAAATGAAATGATTGTTTTCCTGGTTCCGGTTGATTGATTTTGATTAGCAATAAGAACTGTATTTTTGTATCCCTCACCCATGTCTGCTCATGAGTGAAACTTACAGATGAATTGGACCTCTCCTCAATTGTGCACAACCATTCCCTATAAAAAGACACCAAAATGGAGCAAAAACACATTTGTCCACAATGCCACGACTACTGCAACCGGAGAGAGACCAGGCCATTGCCGGCCGAAACCTGTCACATAGATGTGACAGCCGATTGGCATGGTCCTGTGCAGCGGTTTTAACACATGGTCGACCAGATCTGGGACGGTCGTTGGTGTGGTAACGCTCAGCAAGGTGTAAAACAGTAGAGTGGTGGAGTCCAAACACCCTGGCTACGGCCCATCTGCTCCGTCCAGCTTGAAGCATGCCAATGGCCCAATCCCTGTCCGGTTGCAGTAGTCGTGGCATTGTGGACAAATGTGTTTTTGCTCCATTTTGGTGTCTTTTTATAGGGAATGGTTGTGCACAATTGAGGAGAGGTCCAGTTCATCTGTAAGTTTCACTCATGAGCAGACATGGGTGAGGAATACACAAATACAGTTCTTATTGCTAATCAAAATCAATCAACCAGAACCAGGAAAACAATCATTTCATTTTGACTCAGAATAGTACTGAACTCATTGTAGTTTGTACTTTTGCAATAACTGTCATATTTCTAAAAAAAAAATCAAGAAATGACAGTGGTGCGTTTCTTTTTTCCTTGAGTGTACATTTTTCAAATCGGATTTTATTTTTTTAGTGTGTTTTTTGTCATTTTAGTTCAGGGGCCACATACAGACTAATATGTAATAAAGTGGGCCGGACCAGTAAAATAATATAAGTAATAGGATAAGAACTGATAAATAACGTCGACACCAAAGTTTTCTCTATGTTTCTGAGTGAAAAAAGTCTGATTCCATAATAAAAATGTTTACATCTACAAACTCTACTTGAACATAACATGAACAAATACGAACAACCCGAAAATTCTTGAGAAAAATAAGTGCAATTTTAGCAATATTACACTTTAGTTTATCATTTATACATGTGCATCATAACTTACAGATCACGGTGCATCTACAAATACACAAAACATGTCGTAACAGGCAGAATATTAGTAAAATTCTACATACTTCTCTTCAGACATTGCAGGTTATTGAAATTTTTTGTAAAAGGCTAGTCTGTAAATGAAAACATTTTTGTGTAGTTTTATCTTTTTTACTCTAAAACAAAGACACAAATTTGTGGTTTTTTATTTATAGGTTATTATGATAGTGTTTTACTGGTCTGACCCATTTTAGATTGAATTGACCTAAAATGATTTTAACACCATTGATTGTTAATATCTTCAGTGTACTTTTTGCATTTCATAAATTCATCCCACGGGCCAGATTGGACATTTTGGTGGGCCGGTTTTGGCCCCCGGGCCACATGTTTGACTCCTGTGATATAGATGAAGTTGTGCTGAAAAAACAGATCCCAAACATGGGTGTAGTAAACATTTGTTTATATAGTATATAAAGGCAAAATCAAAAGGACTGAAAAGCAGACAACATAGGTTCAGACCACTAAGGGTTAATATTTGAATGTTTCGGCCAACAGAAAGAACATTGTGCCAGTATTTTTTTTTTATTTTTGCTTTTTTTTGTTTGTTTGTTTTTTTTAAATACAACTTGGTTAAAATATTTCAGTGTGTGTATTAGTGCTTTTTGAACATTTTGAGCACAATTTCAACAATACCACGATAATAATGATAACTGTGATCATTTTGGTCACAGTAACCGTGATATGAAATGTTCATATCGTTACATCCCTAGTCCATGTGTTCAGAATGCACAGTTTGTTGCTTTCGTTTCCTAGCGGTAGTGGTGGACATGGCAGGAGTTGTGATGTGGTGCTGTCACATCCAGTGGCATCCAGTAAATCAGCGGTGACCTTTGTGTTTACCTGTGTTTTAGGTGAAGCTTTTAGTGCAGAGGTGTGGTAGAAGGAGCACAGGCTGATTGATGCCATAGAAACTGCACAACACACGAGGATGGAGGTTCTGTAACCGTCCATGTTACGTGATGCGGTTGATGGAACCAATTTACAAGCTCGGTTTATGAGCCAAGCTGTGGGTTACATATATAACGGCCTGAGGTTGAAAGGTTAACCAGCTAAAAAAAAAACACAAGAAAAATATGGTATATTAACAGACTAATAAAGAAAACTATATGATATTGCATTAATATTTTACATGGGTGCCATTTTAATCTACTTTCATCCTTCACGCAATGTTCTCAACCCTCCTGTTCACTTACAGGAATCAGGAAATGATCTGTTTCAGACCATTTTTCTGACCAGTTCTAGAATATTTTATGCGTATTTGTTTGTGTGTGGTTTGAAATACCTGTTATATTCAATTTCAGTTTTATTTATTTATTTTTCTGGTTAATTAAAACTCATTTATACATTAGTTGAGCTTAAATTAGTTCATATAAAAGAAAACCAGGTGAATAAATCTTCTGGTTGTCTTTTTAGATACGATTCATCTTATCATTGTGTATCTGTTTTATTAGTTTTAATATACATTATCTTCTATATCTATATATTTTTATTAATTTTACTATATTTTGTATTTTTACCGATATCCTTTGGACACTTTGCATTGTAAATGCGCTATAGAAATGAACTTGACGTTGAATAAAATGAGAAAGAGGGTAAAAGATTAAATATTTTAAAGAATAACATCTTAATTTTTTAAAAATTTTCTCTAGATTTTCCAGTTACTGTTAGATTTTTTTCCCTAAACTGACCCAAAAAGTGCAAATAGGAGAAAAACAATAACATTCTTTTATCTAACGATACTGTAAATCTAAAATGAACTTTATTTTTGTTTAGTTTCATTTCAATAAAACCTTTTTAAAATCATATGTTTTTATGTTTTAGCTGAAATAAGACATGATTGAAGGTTTTTCTCCATAAATGTATTCATCAATTAACATTTTATCTATTTAACCCTTTCATGCATACTGGTCACTACAGTGTACAGCTATTCTCCAGCTGTTCTCTTGTATATCTATGTTTTATGTTGTTTTAGTTCCATATCAGCCAACACAGTGGACACTAACGCACCATCCCATACACTGACATTTATACGATTACTGTAACTTTGCTGTTCTAGATAAACGTGATCTCCACTAACATGTTTTAGTGTAAATCAGTTGCTAATTGTTATTAGACTGTAATTAACCATTTTCCTAATCAAAAAGTTGGGCTTTTTTTTGCATATTATCTCCATGAAATGAGTAATAACTAGTATTAGAGTACGATAAAATGTGAGTTGCATGATTTTTTTTTTTTATTTTGTAGTTCTCAAAAATAGTATATCACTTTTTGATGATTGGTGTTAATTTTTGCTTCAAATATCAAACGCATAGTGTCCAGGTGAGTGGGCATTTTTGTAACTTCATGAAAAATAGCTTCATAATAAATTTTCAATCACTGTTTTTATATGCCTAAAGAGGAATAAAAACCCTCAGGAAAAAAATCTTGACTAAGGTTCTCAAAAATCATGCACGAAAGGGTTAATAATGTCAGCTAGGATATTCATACATCATAAATAGATCAGTTTTTATTACTGTTGGTATCGATATTTCTCCTTCAGGTCAAAACTGAACTTAAAGATGAAGAATTTAAAGGTAAAAACACAAAGTAAGGGTTAATAGTTGGGTAAATGTAGTGATTTGAAGTCATTTGTTGCACTTTAATTGTAAGAAGTGACATCTCTAAGCAAATTCTGTGTTTTTTCTTTAATTCCCAGCCAATCAGTGTGTGTGTCTGTGTGTGTGTGTGTGTGTGTGTGTGTGTGTGTGTTTGTCCTTTCATTACACAGATGCTGCTGCAGGGAGGAATCATCTCATCCTTTCCTACATGGACGAGTACATTCAGAAGAGAGATGCCTCCGAGGGAAATGTTGGAAATCCACTCAAACACACTCTGATCCATTTGACGATAAACATGTGGAACCATCTCTGTTCCTTCACCTCCCAACACAAAGCTGCAGCTGGGAGGCCTGGGCGCGTGCTGCTACTGCCCCCTTTTGGCGCAGACGGGTACAGCACGTTTCAATGAGCAATTTGGTGACAAACGAGCAACCCAAATTGTGTTCGCCTGACACTTGGTTTCTCTAATTACTTGGTTTATTAGTTTTCTTGCTTCAGATGATCTGAACGCTTCATCAACAGCAGGACATGTCAAGGAAGGCACCAACCAACCACAAAACACCAACGCCATTAAATGATTAACACTCCAACGGCGTCTGGGCTCCGTAATGGGGGCCACAGGTACATGCGGGGGGGGATCCTGTCAGTGTGTGTGTGTGTGTGTGTGTGTGTGTGTGTGTGTGTGTGTGTGTGTGTGTGTGTGTGTGTGTGTGTGTGTGTGTGGTTTTAATTGATCAGTGGTCCATACCCGTTCTGACGTGACCCCTTTGATGCTGTTGGCTTGTGTTTATTTCAGGTAAAATTATTGAAGCACTGTCATTAACATGTTCATTATAAAACTGGTGGGGGATGAATTTATTAAGTTTTTTTTTTTCCTCATTGTCTTAAAGGTGAAGTGGAATTCATTTAAAGTTTTATGTTCATGTTTGGTGTTTTTTTGTTTGTTTGTTTTTTTAACTCTACAAGGGCCAGAATAGAGACAACTGTGTGAAGGTCACATTAACCCTTTCATGCGTGGTGGTCCCTACAGTGGACAGCTCTTCTACAGCTGTTCTATTGTTTATTCATGGGTTTTGTTGTTTTAGTTCCATATCAGCCAACATAGTGGAGCTTCTGCATCATCCCAAACACTGCAATTCATACCATTACTGTAACTTTGCTGTTCTTGATAAACCTGATCTGCAGTAACATGTTCTACTGTAAATCAGTTGCTAATTGTTATTAGACTGTAATTAACAGTTTTCTGGAACAAAAAGGTTTTTGGTTTTTTTTTGCATATCCACCATAAACCCAGCAGTGCATTTTGTCCTCTGTAGGGGACAAAACTTTGACAGTTTTACTTTAAAAATGCTATGCATTGCAAAGGACATTCCATTAACCCTTTCACTATCACTATCACTTTCACATGAATTATAAGAACATTAATTAAGATTTTTTTTTTTTCCTGAGTGTTTCTATTCCTCTTAGGCATGAAAAAACAATGTCATTGAAATTTTTTATAAAGTTATTTTTCATGGAGTTACAAAAATGTCCCATGTGTTTAATATTTGAAGCAAAGAAACATGCATTTACTGAAATACTGTGTGAAAACTATGAAGTAAAAACACTTTCAATGCTGCTAATCTGATGTTGGCTCACATTTTAACACACTAAAATACTAGTTTTTACTCAGATAATATGCCAAAAAAATTGTTTTAAAAAATACCTGTTAGTTACATAGCAATAATCAATTGATTTACACTCAAACATGTTAGTGCAGATCAGGTTTATCAAGAACAGGAAAGTTACAGTAATGGTCTGAATGTCAGTGTATAGGATGATGCATAAGTGCACTTTTGTCTACATTTCTTGAGCACTTTTTGCAGAGTTGACTTTGGAAGGTTTGACTTGTCTATGTGCTTTTCGTGTATTAGTTTTATGTATGGAAGTCTGTAACTATTTAATGTACTGCTGCCCGTCTTGGCCAGGACACTCTTGAAAAAGAGATTCTTAATCTCAGTGAGGTTTTCTTGGTTAAATAAAGGTAAAATAAATAAATAAAATAAAACTGTGTTGGCTGATATGGAACTGAAACAACTAAACCCATGAATATACAAGAGAACAGCTGGAGAATAACTGTCCACTATAGTGACCTCTATGCATGAAAGGGTTAAAAAAAAATCAATCAATAAATAAAAATAATTTTAAAAATGTATCTGAAAAAACTGTTGCATTATGCAGTTTCCAATCAAGACAATTTTTTTAATGTAAAAAAGCTAAAACTGTCAATTTTCTGGGTCTCAGGAGGATATTATCTCCATGAAATGAGTAACAACTAATATTAGAGTATGATAAAAATGTGAGAAAACATTAGCAATTTAGTGGCATTAAAAATGTTTTTATTTCACAGTTTTCACACAGTATATCACTTTCTGATGATGAGTTTTAAATACATGTTTCTTTGCTTCAAAAATTAAACGCATGGTGTCCAGCTGAGTGGATATTTTTGTAACTCCACGAAAGATAGGTTCATAAAAAAAAAAAAAAAATCAATTGCATTGTTTTTTTCATGCCTAAAGAGGAATAAAAACACTCAAGAAAAAAATATTGACTAAGGTTCTCATAATTCATGCATGAAAGGGTTAATTGGTCACATTTTGTAGATTAATAGGATGAAAATTTACACAGTATTTAGTAGTTAGTGGTAAATGATGCCGGGACATTAATCCATTTCCTTTGTCTGCTGTTTATTTGACCGTTTGTTTTCATATCCAACTAATTCTGTAAAGCCCTGCGAGGCAACCTTGTTGTGATATAGGACTCTACAAATAAAACTGAATTGAAATGACGGTTCAAGACAACCTAGATTAGAATTTTTTTTTTATTATTTTTTTTTATTATTATTAAACCCCTCTATGTAATTTAATGAGGATGTATAAAACTTCGTAGACACATTTATCAGGTCTAGATACTTGAAGGAAATGAAAAAATGGAATAAGGTCTGCAAAACCTGTGAGCTCCCAAAAATGTATTCACCACAAGTGACGTTTAAACATGAATACATTTTTGGGAGCTCACAGGTTGTGCGGACCTTATTTCCTTTTTTCCATCTACTTTTTTGGGATCCTGCACACCTTTCAATAACTGGATGTGTATGTCGATCACTTCTTTTCTAAATATTCAAAGGGCCTGTTGGAACCACTCCTAAATGATAAAATACATATAAATAAAAAGGCTGAAACTAATGACTATTTTAAAGACAACTGTTGTTTGTTATTTTTGCTTCGAATATCAACATTTAACACCAAAAACAAGGGCAAACAGAAAAAAAAAAAAACATATTCGAAAAAGAGCAAGATTAAGTTCATCTTATAAACTCCCGCCCCTTTACCCCATCCTTTTCTACTGATCATAAAGTCCCATATCAGATCCACAAAGTCACTGAACAAATTTTACACATATCAAAATAAATTCTGACCAAGCCTGCACAAAATGCAAAAGTGTTATATACACATCAAAAATAAACTGAGTTTCACTGCAGTATTGCACATATAATTCTATTACTATTCATCGACTACAGTTACCACTTGTCAACTAGTCAGATTACAAACTGTAAAATATCATTTATATATTTATTTGTTCATTTATTCATTTTCTGAACCACTTTATCCTCACTAGGGTCATGGGGGTCCCTGGAACCTACCCCAGCTACTTATGGGGAAAGGCGCCCATAAGCATTCATTCATTCATGAATGAATATATTTATTTGTATTTATTGCAGTAAAAAAAATGCATTTTCTTTCCTTTAATAAGAATATTCAGTGCACAACAATTAGAATCCATAATAAAGTTTGTTAAATATTCTGCTCAATATTCAACAAATACTGCAGCAGTAATAAAATACTTTCTCCCTTAAACAAAAGTGCATTTTGTGCAGATTACTTAGTGTCTGACTGAGCTGCAATCAGCCATTAAATAAACGACCTGTCAACAACTAATTTTTCTGTCTACTATTTATGAACTAGTCATTTCAGCCCTAATGAAAATGCAATTTCTGACTCACTTTACACTTTTACGTCACTTACACTTTAATAACTTTCTCATTTTCATCCCAAATGATATCAGATTTGATGCGTTTCATCTAAACATTTTCACAATGAAAAGTAAAACTAAAGCTAGATTTAGTTTTTGCAGAAACTGCACAGTAGCACGTCTTACAATTTTTTTATTATTTTGTGCATTTTTTTTTTTTTTTTTACTAGAAATAGCTCAATAAGTCAAAACAACATTTCTAAAAACTAACCCCGTCATGAGTTTTGGCCTGGATTTATCAGATGTCATTGGTGTGTGTATTGGAGCCAGACCTAAAAACACATCCACTCTTTCCACTCTTTTGGGTGAAGGTGCACTTTTTGCCATTTCCTATCATTATATCATCAACACATGATGACACTCTTTAGGCCAGACCTGAGGAGGTCTCCATGCCATGTTCCAAACAGCACCACCATAACACAAGGGCCTGAGCTTTATTTAATATAACTGTATTTATCGTCTTCCATGAACAACAGTGGTGTGTATGTACTTTTGAGTAATGTGTGTTTTTACCATCTGTCTGTTTACTGCCAGTCTGTTGGAATAAAAACAGTCTGAGCAGTTTCTTTAATAACGTTAGAGACAGCGAAAGACTAAGTTGAGTCTGTGAGTATGATGAGCAGCTTGTGTTTCTAGGCAACCAAATATAAAATTATTGGAGGGTTTCTGGAGGAATAATTCAGTTACCTCCACACAATGCATACTGTTCAGATTTAAACAACACTCACTTAATCAGACAACTAAAAGGATTACAGTCCAGTCGTCGGGGTCGGCTCAGGTATGCACCAACAGAACTGGATGTGGTGGTGAAATAACGCATGGAGGTGAACTACAGCTCACCTGGAGCAGCAGGAGGAGGAGAGGTCAAAGGTCATCTGTTCAGTCCGACACTGCCTTTATCCTGACAGTAACGCTCTGAGTCGTATCTGTTCAATAAACGGACACAGAAAAAGAAAGCGGTGTCATTTTAAAAGGATGAGGTGCATCATACAGTTCAGTTCACTTCCATTTAAGCTCATGTTGTTCTTGTAACAGTAACAGCGTCTCATATAAAGATGGAAGATTTGATTGGTTCATAAATTCATTCATTTTCTGAACTGCTTAGTCCTCGTGGGGGCTAATTAATCTATTAAATGCATACTTAGACGGTGGGAGGAAGGTGGAGAACCCCCAGAGAACACACACACACATCATCTTCATCATCATCATCATCATTCCACCCTGTTAAAGCATGAAAAATAGTAGAAAACTGAATTCAGAGACAATCTAAGGTTTTTACCTTCTTGTTTTTTTTTAATCAATCTTCAGCAAACATTAACAAAAACAACCGTCCATCAGAAACTCAAAACTAGTCCTCACCAAACACAACAAAAGCCAGACTCACCACTGTACAGCATTTATACTAAAGCTCCCTCAAGTGGCGGGAGATGTACCAACTAGAACAGGGGGGGGAATACTAACACACACAAGCTAAACAACAGTGAATTAAACATGATCAAAACCCATATTTATACTAAACATACATATATAAACACAACATGACTATAAGGCATTAAAATACCATAACCAAATATATATATTTACATACAGAGGTGGATAATCCTAGCTCCGTAGAGTAAAAGTCTTGCTGTGTATTGGTTCTACCTGTTCACTTAACACAGGTGGTTCCACTAATTAACCCTTCATCTACCTGTTTGAGGAGTGGCGTTCATTAAAATGGGCTGGATCACTGAGTGGTTGGAACAAATACATGGCAGGACTTTAACTCTATGGAGCAGGGACTATCCACCTCTGGGTTTTTTTTGTTTATTTTTTTCCACTTAAGTTTTTATTGAAATTTTCTACATATACAAATTTGACAAAACAACTAAAAACATGAACAAACCAACATTCCTTGGGTACATTACATACTAGGGGTGTAAGAAAATATAGGTTCTGCAATATATCATGATATTTCATTTCATGATACTGTATTGATATTAAAATGTACTGTATCGATATTTTTAGGTATTCAAATGCAGATATGGCAGAGGCTGATTTTTGTTTTTTGTTTTTCTTTATGTTTTTCACTTAACACAGGTGGTTCCACTAATTAACCCTTCATCTACCTGTTTGAGGAGTGGTGTGCATTAAAATGGGCTGGATCAGTGAGAGTTTGGAACAAATACATGGCAGGACTTTTATTCTATGGAGCAGGGATTACCTACCTCTGGGTTTTTGTTTTTTTTTGGGGGGGGGGGTTGTTTTGTTTCGAGTTTTTTTTTCACTTAAGGTTTTATTGAAATTTTCTACATATATAAATTTGACAAAACAACTAAAAAAATAGGACCAATGGCCCTGTAGCTTACCGGCCAAATTAAAAGCTTTGGGAAATGTATCCAAATGCCATTTATTGTCACCCAGTTCTGTGTATTTCTTATATTACAGAAATAGCCCATGTTTTGGTCATATTCCAATCAGATCTGTAAAAAAAATTCAAATTCCAACTTGGTATAAAATAAGACAGAATCACCTAAAGACTAACTTTTCAGTGAGATATAAGAACTGATTTATTGACAATAGATCGGGAAAATCTTATTTCATAAAAATTTACAAGATAATTTTCACGTTTCACTGGCAGTTTTTTTCTTTTTTTTTTTTTTTTTTTTTTTTTTTGCTTAATTCAGGCAAAAAAAAAATCTGCCAATGGAACAAGTGAAAATTACCTTGGTAAGATTTCTTGAAATAACATTCTCCAGATCTATTGTCTAAAAATCAGTTCTTATATCTCACTAAAAAGTTACTCTTTAGGTGATTCTGTCTTATTTTAAGTGTGATGAGATATTTGGACTAGAAATGAGAAAAATACACTTGGTCAGATTTAGATTTTCGCACTAGTTGTTACTCACTTCATGGAGAAAATAGGCATAAAAAAATTTTTTTTTGCTTAAGAAAACTGTTAATTACAGTCTAAGAACAATCAGCAACTGATTTACACTCAAACATGTTGGTGCAGATCAGGTTTATGAAGAACAGCAAAGTTACAGTAATGGTCTGAATGTCAGTGTATGGGATGATACACAAGTGTCCACTGTGTTAGCTGATATGAAACTAAAACAACAAAACCCGTGTATATACAAGAGAACAGCTGCAGAATAACTGTCCACTGGAGTGACCACTATGCATGAAAGGGTTAAAATTCGCTCTCTGACTGGACATTACTGTGTTTTGACCTATTAAGGTTCTAATAATTCATGCATGAAAGGGTTAATAAATAGTTGTTTTTTCCTTTACTAAAACGTGTGTGTGTTTCCCTTCCCCCTTATGGCCATACTTGTCACCAGTTATCTATTAATTTCTTACATTATCCTCAATAATAAAGTAGATAACAACTAGAAAAGCACTCACAGAGCACAGACCTCCGCCAAGGCAGATCAACCCCTCACCCCCATCACCACCGAAATGTAATCATTTGTTCCTTGTGCCAGTGTTAACATTTCCTGAAAAGTTCATCAAAATCCTTCCATAACTTTCTGTTATCTTGCTAACAGACAGATAAAAACAAACAGACAAATCCTGATGAAAACATAACCTCCTTGGCAGAGGTAAATAACTCTAACAGACTATGGTAATGGCGGCTCTTCGCTGTTAAAGTCAGTGTTTCCAACTTAGACACTTTGTTGGTATTTTTAGTGATTTTTCAGACCCCTCTAGAAACAAATCTGTCCCCTTTTTCTGGTGTTACTGGAGACTTTTGGAGAATCTGAGGTGAACACATACGGTTCTTTGTCTAAAACTTATCACTGATAGTGATGTGACGTTCACGAATGAATCGAATCTTTTGCTCTTTGAAATGAATGATGGGAACCGAGTCTTTGTAAAGAGCCTTTTTTTTTTTTTTTTTGATTAATAACAGTGATTAATCACTGTTGTGTTTTGTGCAATTTTTTCCATATGTTTACACACATTTATTGTTCTTGTTCTGAGGGAAAATGCACTACAGTTGTTAGGGTATTTAAGTAATTGCAATGATAAATCGCATTTGTGTTTTGTGCATTTTTTCTGTATGTTTACCAACATACTGTTCTTGTTCTGAGAATTGCACTAAAGTTCAGGTATTTAAGTAATTGCAGTGATTAATCACTGTTGTGTTTTGTGCATTTTTTTCCCTAATGTTTACACTTATTTATTGTTCTTGTTTTGAGGAGAATAAAATGTTATTTCATAAGAAAATCTTTTATTTTCTTCTTCATTTTTAGGCTACAGACTAGTCCACATAATGTACCGTGATGTTTTTGGTCAAATTCCAGCATTTGCCTAATGTCACCTCTCATGTCATGGATTTAGCCACACATTTGACCTAACTATTCTTTTTTGCGGTAAAATAATATTTACTGCCGCACCAATTATACACCTTTAAAATGTAATGTCAATCATCACATGTAGCCTATTTAGTCCTTAAAACACTGATGTCTCAAAATAATGCAAAAAACATAAAAGAGCCAGTCTGCTGAACGGCTCTTTTCAGTGAACGGTCATTATCATTATTGTTTTGTATCTCAGACCCCTGTTAGAAAAGAAACACCTGAATTCAACATGTCCCAATACTTTTGTCCATATAGTGTATTTGACTGATAAATGATGCACATGCAACAATAACAAGCTGAAACAAAACCACAAGTGCATTTCTGTTGCTTAGTAAAACAAAAAGACTGAAGTGAGTAATAGTGAGTGTTGCAGTACAAACATAAGCCGGTGGATTCTCCTGCAGACAGCCATCGTTCACTGAGCTTTGAAGAGTCAGGACTCTCTCCTGAATCATTTGATTCACTGGGCCTTTCTCCAGCTCTTATTGATTTATTAATCACTCTACCAATGAACTAACAGTTACTGACCTTTTCATAGTCCCTGAGCACAGCCTCAAACCCAAAGCAGGCTGAATCGATCATTTAATGGAACATCAAGGCCACACAGATTATTTGTCAGCATTTTGTCATGCATGCTCCCTTTTCCTGATAGGTCAATACATTGACCTTCCCTTAGAAGTGTGTAAACAACAGCAGACTGGACTGAATGCCATTATTAACCTCCATTATCACATTTAATAGCTATTTAGGCTGGAGGCGAGTGAAGGCAGACTGCCTGGGAGGGGGCGGGGCTTCCTCAGTTCATTAGTGTCTATGGAGAACAGTCGCATAATTAAAAACTACCGACACCAGGTAAAGGTGACGTCTGTGAAAGTTGAATCAAATGTACTGAAACTGTGTCAGTGCATCATCAGAAGGACTGTACGCTCTATCTTATGTGGACAGATGTTCCTCCTGTTCTGAAGGACTGAGATGATTCCATGAAACTGTGGAAATTTAACCCAAACAGACCCAGAGCTACTTTTGTGTCAGTAATCAAATTATGTTTTTCTCTCTGTTTAACCTATCTTAAGGGAATTATCACCATTTGGTGTAATATTATCCTCTGTATTTTGCATTTTTCACTGTAATTCATCTATTTTCCTATATTTAATTTCCTACATTGTTTTAGATATTCATGAAAATTCAGAGTAAATTCAATGTTATTATATCAAAACAGAGAAAACTGAAGAAAAAGTGACTTTTTCAGCAAAGATATCAATAACAGAACATAAATCTAAGTGTCTCCATTCACTGTCATTGATCCAACTCCATGGGTTTTACTGGTGAATCAATGTTGCAGAAGATGACAGCGTTTCCATGGTAACTACAGAGCCTTTGAACGTCCAAATGGGTCATATCTGATGACCATGAAAAGACAACAAACTACTTTACACCAATTATTTGCTTGTATTGATAGAATTAGTGGATCAACAGGTATTAAACCATTGTTTTTCAACCTCGGGGTCACAACCCCATGTGGGGTCACCTGGAATTCAAATGGGGTCAGTTGAAATTTGTAGCAATTGATTAAAAAAACAATACTAATAAAAAATATTTTTCATGATTAAGTATATATTTCATTATAATTAAAACACCACACACTTTGCCAAATAAAAATCCAGTTCAAATAAAATTCAGGATATAATATCTGACAGGGCATATCCTGATTGACCTGATCATGTGACCGCATGTGTTACTACGCTTCAACCTGCCTGGACACAGTCGCAGTCAGAAAACTGGACCAAACAGAGAATGGAAAGATTTCTTCAACTGCCTGACCCCCTAAGACATCTGAGAGAAAAATGTCTCCGTTTTGAATGTCTGGGGTCGCCAGAAATTTCTGATGTTAAAATGGGGTCACGAGGCAAAAAAGGTTGGGACCCACTGGAGTAAACAGTTCAGATCAGTAGATGCTGTTGGTCACCAGTGGATGTTTGGGTCTTTATGGGTTAAAAGTCTCACCTCATCTGAGTTTGTTGTTATTCTTGTGAACATGTTTGCATTCACATTCCTTACATTTTTGGAAATGTGGATCTATGTTAAAATTAAACACAGCGAACAAGTAGTGTTGTCTTTTGAGTAATCACTTTTAGAGGGAGTAAATTACAGCTAAAATGATTAATCGATTCATCAACTGGAATCTATTTTAAAAACTATTCAATTGCAATTGTCCTGAATCAGAGCATCGTTTTCTTAATTTTGCTGCTGTTAACCCAATGTGTCCATCCACTGTCACTGATCCAACTCCATGGGTTTTACTGGTGAATCAATGTTGTAGAAGATGACGGTGTTTCCACGGTAACTGCGGAGCCTCTGATGACCATGAAAAGATGACAAACTGCATTTTACACCACTTATTTCAACATATTTATAGGTTTAGTGGATCAGAAGTTATTAAACATTGTAGATCAGTAGATGATTTCGTTGCCATTTGTATTCACCGCTCATCAAAACCATCAACTGATCTAAAATATTTAATACCTGTTGATCCATTAATCTTATTAATAATTAAATAATTCGGGTAAAACACAGTTTGTCATTTTTCATAGTTATCACATATGACCTGTTTGGATGTTCTGAGTCTCCGTAGTGCAGTAAATCCTTTTTCATAGACTGACCAAAGACCACAGTGTCCTAAAAAAACAAAGTGGAAACAGGCCAGCTGGAGCTTACTGCCCGGCACAATGGAAGATGTGAGGGTTCAGAGGAGGCAGTATTGTCTCTGATCACTGCGAGCATGAACTCAACTGAATGCACAAGAAAAAGAGAGAAGGGGAGTGTGTGTGTGTGTGTATATGTGTGTGTATATGTGTGTGTGTGTGTGTGTGGGGGGGGGGGGGGGGGGGGGGGGGGATGAAAGCAAAAACAACAATGCACTTCCATCCCAGTCTGAGCGTGGCATGGCTACTATCAGCTGACCAGCGTCTGAGAACACTGGATGCAACGGATGTCACTCACTGCTCTGCTAATGGCAATGACATGGAACATAATGCACCAACTAGATCCTGGGCCGGCACGAGTAATGGCTCATAAATTCAGCCGCCCTGGAGCAAAGATCTGTCAGAACACAGCAGTGCATCGTGGGTTAATGTTTTTCATACACCTCCCCTCACCCTGCGGTCACTGTAGTGTGTGCCAGTCGGCGTGCATGTGTGTATGAGCAACCCCCCCACCCCCCCATCCCCCTCCACTACCCCCTACTACCACTGCCGTTCTCCACCTCCGAGTGAAATGCAGCCATCCATACTAGAAACCATTTACTTTTTAATTAATTACGCCAATACTGCGGTGCGGCTTTGGTCAGGGTCTGGCCGTGCAGCTTAAACTCCAATCAATGACGCCTCAGCCCTGTCAATATTTTCCAAAGAGCGAAAAAAAAAAAGTCCTGGGGGCTCGAACTGCCCCAAATAAAGAGCCCTGAGGTTAGAGGCAGCCCAGAAACCCTCCTGAGTAGAAGCCTGAGTCTGAGCTGTAATACTTTCTGCTTTTGTTCGTGCTCTTTGGACGCAGAGGAGGAGAAGGGCCGTGACCCACAGCGCCGGGGTCAGGTCGGCCTCTGGTGACGTTTAACATCCAACCGAGGCGCAGATCATCTGAAACAGGCAGCACGACACAAGTACAGTAGCATGCGAGCAGTTTATTGCACTTTTAAAATAACTTCAATCAGCTAAAATTTGCTTAGAGGTCTTATTTATGTCTTTGTTCATAAGAAATCAATATAAGTGGCAGATTTTTTTGCTTTTGCGACTGTCTGAAAATAAGTTCTTATATTTCACTGAAAAGTTACTCTTTAGGTGATGATGTCTTATTTTAAGTGTGATGAGATATTTGGACTGGATTCAGAACAAGAATAAGTGAGAACAAACAAAGTACAGCCATGATATTGCTGTGATGTTCAGCTCTTTTACAAGCAGAGTAGTCCACCATGACCCACAGGACCCGGAACCACTCACCCCCAAATACGCCCATGAAAGAAAAAAACAGTCTGGAGACGGGTCCATCACATTTCACATCATCTGTGGATGTGACCAACACACAAGAATATGGAACACTGCAAAAATCTAAATCTTACCAAATATACTTTTCTCATTTGTAGTCCAAATATCTCATCACACTTAAAATAAGACAGAATCACCAAAAGAGTAACTTTTCAATGAGATATAAGAACTTATTTTTAGACGATAGATCTGGAAAATCTTATTTCACGAAATCTTACCAAGATAATTTTCACTTGTTCCACTGGCAGATGTTTTTGCTTTTGCTCCTGTCTGAAAATAAGTTCTTATATCTGATTAGATTAGACTAGACTAGACTAGATTAGATTAGATTAGATTAGATTAGACTAGATTAGATTAGATTAGATTAGACTAGACTAGATTAGACTAGACTAGACAAGATTAGACTAGACTAGACTAGATTAGATTAGATTAGACTAGATTAGACTAGACTACATTAGATTAGACTAGACAAGATTAGACTAGATCAGATTAGATTGATTAGATTAGACTAAACTAGACTAGACTAGACTAGATTAGATTAGATTAGACTAAACTAGACTAGACTAGACTAGACTAGATTAGATTAGATTAGATTAGATTGATTAGATTACATTATTTTAGACTAAACTAGACTAGACTAGATTAGATTAGATTAGATTAGACTAAACTAGACTAGACTAGATTAGACTAGACTAGATTAAATTAGATTAGATCAGACTAGACTAGATTAAATTAGATTAGATTAGATCAGACTAGACTAGACTAAACTAGACTAGATTAGATTAGACTAGACTAGATTAGACTAGACTAGACAAGATTAGACTAGACTAGATTAGATTAGACTAGATTAGACTAGACTACATTAGATTAGACTAGACTAGACTAGATTAGACTAGACAAGATTAGACTAGATCAGATTAAATTGATTAGATTAAACTAAACTAGACTAGACTAGATTAGACTAGATGACTAGACTAGATTAGATTAGATTAGACAAAACTAGACTAGACTAGACTAGATTAGACTAGATTAGATTGATTAGATTAGATTATTTTAGACTAAACTAGACTAGACTAGATAAGATAAGATAAGATAAGATTAGATTAGATTAGATTAGATTAGACTAGATTAGACTAGACTAGACTACACTAGATTAGACAGGACTAGACGACTACACTAGATTAGACTAAACTAGACTAGACTAGACTAGACTAGATTAGATTAGATTGATTAGATTACATTATTTTAGACTAAACTAGACTAGACTAGATTAGATTAGATTAGACTAGACTAGATTAAACTAGACTAGATTAAATTAGATTAGATTAGATCAGACTAGACTAGATTAAATTAGATTAGATTAGATTAGATCAAACTAGACTAGACTAAACTAGACTAGATTAGATTAGATTAGACTAGATGAGACTAGACAAGATTAGACTAGACTAGATTAGATTAGATTAGACTAGATTAGACTAGACTACATTAGATTAGACTAGACTAGACTAGACTAGATTAGACTAGACAAGATTAGACTAGATCAGATTAGATTGATTAGATTAAACTAAACTAGACTAGACTAGATTAGACTAGATGACTAGACTAGATTAGATTAGATTAGATTAGACAAAACTAGACTAGACTAGATTAGATTAGACTAGATTAGATTGATTAGATTAGATTATTTTAGACTAAACTAGACTAGATAAAATTAGATTAGATTGATTAGATTAGATTAGACTAGACTAGATTAGACTAGACTAGACGACTACACTAGATTAGACTAAACTAGACTAGATTAGGTTAGATTAGATTAGATTAGATTAGATTAGATTAGATTAGACTAACTATACTTGTTTGGATCTGCCTCAAACTGAAGTGTAGGTTATGGATCACAGTTTGTTTAATGTTAAAAAAAAACCTGTAAATTTCATCAGGTACTTGTTCGTTTTATTCCTGGTTTCATATACTTTCCTCCTAGTTTTCCAAAGGCAGCAGTGTTATAACATGCTCTGAAAAGAAAGTGACATCTATGTATAAAATATGAACTAACATTATACACTCCTAACATCTGTATTTGATATTCAGTGTCAGTTTGGACATTTTTCTCATGTCAGAGTCTTTAAAGGACGGTATAATGTAGGGAAATTACAGTATCAGGAGATAATGTGGCAGGAAAAGGGAAAAGGACGAGCAGAGGCACAGCTGATGATGAATTACCCGGCTAAAGCATTTTTAATTTTATACCAATCATCACTTTTGACCCTGCTGAATGGGTTTTTCACTACGGTTGTACATCAGTCGTTTCTATTTAAGGGGTAAAAAGTCCCTGAACGCAGCCTTTTTTTTCCCACTGGACTGGATATTATTTGCGCTGAGCAGTAGTCTGTGCCATAGCCCATTTTGGAATGTGTTTGGTCATCGGCATAAACTTCCGATTGCTGTTAAATTTTCATTATGTCTATTTCGCTGGCTGTCAGTCCAATTCTAAAAACACCCGCAATCAGCGATGCTTAGCAATTCAAGACGTACACATCCAAACAGCTCAGATGGCTTTTGGGTCTTCTCAAGTGTGAAAAGCTTTGCCATTATCTAAAGCTAATGGGGCAGATGTGAGCTGTGGAAATGATACAGTGACTCCCATAATGCACTTCAATTCATAGGTTTCAGTTAGGGACCCATGTGGACACCAGCTGATTAAAAGAACGCACTTATTGGTTCTGTGACTGCTGACCTGTGGTGACTGACATTTGTCTTATTGACTCTAATCGCTATGACAACAGAGTCATTTATATACTGTTAACAAGATAAAGGTACGTCTGAACGGCAAAGATTTATAGTGGAGCTGCAGAGGTTATTTATTTACAACGTCCTTTTAACACACGGGTTAAACCGTTTAACCCTTAAAGACACACAAGCATTTCTGACACAACTTTGAAAAGGTTTTTTTATCGTTCCCAAGTGATTTATTGCCATCTTAGGTCAGATTAGATCAGATTAGATTAGATAAAACTAGATTAGATTAGATAAAACTAGATTAGATTAGATTAGATTATAATAGATTAGATTAGATTAGACTAGATTAGGTAAAACTAGATTAGACATAATTAGATAAAACTAGATTAGATTAGATTAGATTAGATTAGATTAGATTAGATTAGATCAGATTATATTATATTATAATAGGTTAGATTAGACGATATTAGATCAGATTATATTATAATAGATTAGATTAGACTAGATTAGATAAAACTACATTAGATTAGACTAGATTAGATAAAACTACATTAGATTAGATTAGATATAATTACATAAAACTAGATTAGATTAGATTAGATTAGATAGGATCATATTAGATTAGATAAAACTAGATTAGATTAGATCAGATTAGATAAAATTAGATTAGATTAGATAAAACTACATTAGATTACATTAGAGTACATTAGAGACCCATAACTATTTTTCTCACAATTTTGAAAAGATTTTTTTGTCTTTCCCAAGTGTTTTATCACTATTTTAGATTAAATTAGATTGGATTAGATTAGATATGACTTTAATGGAGAAATTCAATGGTCAAGGCTGTAATGAGTGCAGTACAGACCCAGATGCAGGACCACAGACCTGGTAATATATTAATTATGATTTCGATATACGTTATCATATTTTCGTCACTAACACTAACTAATGGTGGAGAACAAAATTAACTTCATACGACACACTGACAACCCCATATTTGGATTTATTAGATCATTTTTACTTCTATAACCATTCATTTTCCATCACTGATCACGTCTCACTTTTTACATTTTTTATAGGTACTGTTTACTGAAATAGTTTGTTTTTTAAATAGTTTTAATTGCCATAGTTTATTAGTTCCGTTGTATTGTACATAAGGCCTGTACCTCAGTCGGTGATACAAAAAACTGAATGAATTTAAAGTCCTTTGATGTGGATTTCCTCTGAAGGCTTTCTTTCTGCAGTATTTTGGTGTGTATATTTGGAGTACCCAAAGAAAGACTCCTTTTTTTTCCAGAGTGGTCTTTCCTGTTGAGTTATTGATCTGCTCTGATCTAAGCAGCTGGCCACAATTGATTTTAGCTCAGGTTTCTTCTGAAACAAGAGAGCAGAAAGTCCAAACACCCTGGTCAATGCTTGTCCAAGTCCAAGAGGTCAAGACAAACAGGACGACGGCCTCTTCAGTCCAGTCCTTACAACTATCACACACACATTTATTATCACTATACTTTAGAGGACTGCCCAGCGTCACCAAAAACAGACTCAACCGGTCGATGGTTGAAGGGTCTCAAACGATTAGTGTTTACATACATCCTTAGGTCATGTGGTGAAAAACAAGCCAAGGGACGTGAAATATGAGCAAAAGTTACAGCAAATAGGTGTGTGTGAACTGCATCCAACTGATGGTATTGATTTTTCTAATATTTGTCATCTAATAATAATAATAATAATAATAATAATAACTAGACATGCACACATTTCCTTCACATGTGTCCTTGCCTCTTGCTGCATTTGTGGACTTGTGGCTAGGTCCGATGAAAAAGCAAGACATAGCACCAAAGAAAGACTGTTAGTAAATAAAGTACTGCATATATTTGGATGAAAGTTATGTTGTTCTATATTGCATCTGTATGTGTAAGTTATTTATTACAAAAAGTGTTTGCTATAACTGTGTAACAGCACAACAGGAAAGACAAAAAATAAGGATCAGTTGAATTATTGGCAGTGTTTTTCAAAACCTAAATTTACAAATCACATAAGATTGAGAGCAGAATTTGTAATTTGCATGAACAATTTGCTACCCAGAACGTCAGCCAATGAGAGTGCAGTGTCACAGAACATCAGCCAATGAGAGAGCAGCGTCACAGAACATCAGCCAATAAGAGAGCAGCGTCACAGAACGTCAGCCAATGAGAGAGCAGTGTCACAGAACATCAGCCAATGAGAGAGCAGCGTCACAGAACATCAGCCAATGAGAAAGCAGTGTCACAGAACGTCAGCCAATGGGAATGCAGCATCACACAACGCCAGCCAGTGAGAGCACAGCATCACAGAACATCAGCCAATGAGAGGGCAGCGTCACAGAACATCAGCCAATGAGAGTGCATGTCAGCCAATGAGAGCACAACGTCAGCCAATGAGAGCACAGCATCACAGAACGTCAGCCAATGGGAGTGCAGCGTTACAGAACATCAGCCAATGAGAGAGCAGAACGTCAGCCAGTGAGAGTGCAGTGTCACAGAACATCAGCCAATGAGAGCGGAGCATCAAAGAATGTCAACCAATGAGAGTGCAGTGTCACAGTACATCAGCCAATGACAGTGCAGCTACCCAGAAGATCAGCCAATGAGAGTGCTGTGCCACAGAATGTTAGCCAGTGAGACTCCAATGAAACTCTCATTGGCTGATGTTCTGTGACGCTGCGCTCTCATTGGCTGATGTTCTGTGACGCTGCGCTCTCATTGGCTGATGTTCTGTGACGCTGCGCTCTCATTGGATGATGTTCTGGGAAGCTGCACTTGTGGAAACACTGTCATCTTCTACAACACTGATTCACCAGTAAAACCCATGGAGTTGGATCAGTGACAGTGGATGGACAGACTGGGTTTATGTTCAGTTGATGATAAATTTTACTTAAAGTCACTTTTTCTTCAGTTTTTTTCTGTTTTGATATAATAACTTTGGACTTCACTCTGACCTTTAATGAACATCTATATGATCAGTGAATTAAACAGAGGAAAATAAATGATTTTCATTGAGAAAAAATGCAAAATTCAGAGGATGATATTATAATAAATGGTCACTTCAATCACTTAGAAAAGGTTAAATAGAGAGAAAAATTTATTTGGGAACTGCCACCAAAGTAACCCCGGGTCCTTATGGGTTAAATCAAAAATACAAAGATACCCGGTGACATCAGTGAAAATATTTCTGTTATGAGTCAGAACCACCAACTCCTTCCTTTAGCTTTTTAACCATGCAAATTTAGACTTGTTTCTACTTGAAGACAAATTCTGTTCATTTTGTTTTAGCTTTATTTTGTCTCTTTACATGTTTGAAATAAATCAATAAAAAAATAAGTGTACAGTCGTGTGTTGTGTCCACCCCCATCCTGCACCTGCACAACAACACCAACAACACACAACAACAACACCAGGCCCGTCATCATCCACACACAGAGCAGCTCATATCTGACAGAAAAACACCAAAAAGGCCTTTCTGTGTGCACCCATGGGAGGATTAGTCAGGAACCAAAGCACATATCAACACATCTAAACATGTACGTTGAATAAAGCTCCCCACTGGTTGTAATAATATCCATGTTTATCTGAGCTTATCTGTCTGTGTTGTTCTTCTTTTAATGCTGGAGGCCAAAATAACATGAAGTTACATGAATGGATTACAGTCATGAATGCACTGGGATGGATTAGGTGGTATACACAGTGACAGACAGTGGACTCAGTCTGACACCAGAGTGTGAATATGGAACCACACTGACCTCATGTGGTCATTTTACAGTCTGCCGTTCAGTGTGAAAGAGGTGATTACCAACAGTAATCAAACAGCCACCACAGGACATTGTTTTCTGAAGTGATGATTCCAGACTGGGAGACACTGCAGGGTCTGACAGATAATTACAAACACATTTAGATTCAGATTAAATAACAATTAGAGCATATTCTGTTATTTATATTTATTAATACATTCAATACAGTCAGACAGACAGACAGACAGACAGACAGACAGACAGACAGTCAGACAGACAGACAGACAGACAGACAGACAGACAGACAGACAGACAGATAGATAGATAGATAGATAGATAGATAGATAGATAGATAGATAGATAGATAGATAGATAGATAGGTTAAGGATGGATGGATGGATGGATGGAAAAATAAATTAATTAAATGTAACAAAAACAAGATGTTTCAAATTTCTTGCTGAGTGTATATTTAGGCTATTTATTTTAGTAAAAAAAAAAAAAAACAGGCCAAATTTTCTAATTGCAGCCTTTAAAAGTATTTAAATGCATTTTTTTTTCTTTTCTTTTCTGTGACTATAAAGAAAATGTTTCAAAAAACAAAAATGCATTTCAGAAAAAACAAACAAACATATGACTATTGTAGAATCTATACGAGATTATTTGGACAAAAAAAGGATAAAAGACCATGAAAGCCTGTGGGACATTCTGAAAGTGTGTAACACAACATAATTAATAATTATATGAATTATTATTTAATTCTAATTATTTAAGAAAACATCCAGACAGTCGATTTAATCCAAATCCCACTAATACACACATTACCTTTGGATGTTCTGATGCTTTTTGTTGTCTGTTTTTGTGATTGAAACACATTTTTTAATGACCACACATAGTTTTATTTACAAATGGCAAAAATGACACAAAAAAAAATATCCTGAACTTTTTGATTGTAGTGTACATATATATGTACATGTATTAACACATAATATACGTGTGTTAGAGATGCACCGATACCAACACGAGTATCGGCATCGGCTCCGATACTCAGTGTGTGTACTCGTACTCGTAAAAGTAATCCGATACAAATGCACCGATACCACTTACGGCCGTGTGACATTCACAGTTCAGTGCAGCAGGTACGAGGAGGAGGAATAATGTGTGTGGAGTGTGAAGAGTGTGGAGATTTTTCAAAATAAATGACGGTGATAAAAGTAACACTGACTGACAGTAACGTTACACAGACAGATACAGACGCAGCGTTCTGTCCGCCCTCTGCGTACATTCCATCCGTTTTCCAGGTGCTGGCGGATGCGTAACCAGACTGAGAATACCACCAGGAGTACGGAGCGGTGCAGACCGCCGCCAACGGAAGTGAAAACCAAACTTATCACTCATTTCTCTTTTCTCTACCTGCTGAAGCTAAGCTTTTAAACCTTACCAGTGAAAACGCTGCAATATTAGAATCACATTAGTGTTGCCTCTGTCGTCTCCATGTTTGTTATTACTGACTTTCTTCTTCTTCTTCTCAATAAACTTTACTCTTCTTCGTGGTATTTTCCAGTAAATTAGGTTAATTCAGAGCAGCACCCCCTGGTGGATTAATTGAGAAACGCTCATTCCAACACATTAAATGTCAGTAGCAGCACTTTGTTCCAGTCAGACTAATGACAACGACAATAAAGCACATTTACCAAAGGAACTAAGAACTGGAATAGGATTATTAAGTACTCGTATCGGTACTCGGTATCGGCAAGTACTCAAATGTAAGTACTCGTACTCGGTCTGGAAAAAAGTGGTATCGGTGCATCCCTAGTGTGTGTGTGTGTATACATATATATATATGTATTTATTTATTTATTTATTTTTCAGTTAATAACAGAAGCTGCTCCAAATAATTCTGTGCAATAAACAGTGCAATAAACTGTACCCCTATCCAACCTGTGGTATGATCAGCCTGTGCACAGCTGTAAATAGTATATAAAGCTGTTTTTTTTTGTTTTGTTTTTTTGTCTTTATTTTTTGATTTTGTGCTTCTTTTACTCTTGTGTGCTTTTGTGCTTTACCACTGTAAATGTGGAATTTCCCTTGTGGGACTTATAAAGGTAGATCTTATCTTATATATGATGCACAATGAAAGACTACTGATTGAAAAAAAATAGTAAAATAATAAAGAACTATTACTATAATTGTATTATAACTATAATTATAATTCTTTATAATTATTATTATTTTTTCAATCTGATCTGATTCTTTTTCAGATTTTGTGAGTTTATTCTGTCCATTGAACTGAAAAATATAAACATTTTAGATAAATAGATACTGACAATTAATTGGATAAATACCAGCGTCATAATGTAATTATTTAAAGGCTGGTTTTTAGTTTCAGGTGAAAGTTGAATAAAAAAAATCAAATGATTCATTTATGGTTTTAAATATTCATAAAAGAGTAAAATGATGTAAAACACAAAAATAGGCCAAAAAAAACCCCCAAAACAAACACTGTATATTGTCATATTATTGTTTGGCTCAAATTTTCCATCATGAAACTCAAACCCTTGTTTTTGTTGTTGTTCTTTTTATTATTGACACATTCAGTATTTTGGGAAAAAAATGTGTGTTGTAAACTCCAACTCATGGCATTCAGCCTTGCGGTCAGTATTCAGGTGTTTAAAGATGTGGAAAATTCATGGCAAGACAATTATTAAACAAAAAAAACACAATGAAAAGTCACTAAGTTGACTTATTACATTTAATACTAAATAAGAGAAACGGTTTACTTGCTATTATGTGATACTGATTCCATGTTTTTATGTATCTGGTACAAAGTAAATATTCATGGTTTTGAATTGTATAGAAACAGATATAGATTATTTATTAATCACTGTTTTTGGTTTTTATTTGTATGTAACCTACTGTCTACTATGTTGTTTGGGTTTGTTTTAAATTTGATAGACGTGTAACTGCTTTGTTACTTTTGAGACACTTAACCCATAAAGATCCAAACATCCACTACTGACCAAAACCATCTACTGATCTAAACTGTTTATTATGTGTTGATCCACTAATAATATCAATACATGTAAATAATTGGTGTAAAATGCAGTTTTACCTCAATTATTCATAGGATAAACTCAACAAAAACTTATTAAATAATAATAAAATGAGCAAAATACTTGAAAAATAAGGAAAAAATTAACCAAAAAAAACCTTGAAATATAGCATTAAAGTGAATAAATCCTTAAGTAAGGAAAAAATAGTAAAATACTTGAAAAATTAGCTGTTTAATACCTGCTGATCCACTAATTCTATCAATACATGTAAATAATTAGAGTAAAATACAGTTTGTCATCTTTTCATGCTCATCAGATATGACCCATTTGGATGAACAGAGGCTCCGTAGTTACCATGGAAACCCTGTCATCTCCTCCAACACTGATTCACCAGTAAAACCCATGGAGTTGGACCAATGACAGCAGTCGTAGACACTTGTTTTATGTTCAGTTTATGATAATTTTACTGAAAAAGTCACTTTTTCTTCAGTTTTCTCTGTTTTTCATATAATAACTCTCAAGTCAGGGGTGTCAAACTCATTTCAGTTCAGGTTCCACATTCAGCTAACTTTGATCTGAAGTGGGCCAAACCAGTAAAATAACATAATAATATATAAATAATGTCAACTCCAAATTTTTGTCTTTGTTTTAGTGCAAAAACACCCCAATTAAATTATGAAAATACTTACTTACGTAAACTGTCCAAACAAAAAAGATATGAATAACCTGAAAAAACAGAAATTTCTTAAGAAAAATAAGTGCAATTTTAACAATATTCTGCCTCAACTTATCATTTCTACATGTGCATTATGGAACTGAACTGCAAAGCCACTAAATACTTAGTAACAGGCAGAAAATTTTTAAAATTGAGCATAATTTTCTTTAAACATTTCAGGTTGTTTGTATTTGTTCAGGTTATTCACATTTTATTGTTACAGGATAGTTTGTAAATGTAAATATTTTCATAATTTAATGTTATTTTTTGTACTAAAACAAAGACAAAAATTTGAAGTTGTCGTTATTTACAGAAATAATGCAATATTTTCTTCACATCAAACACAGAAGTCATTATTTTTTGTAGGTTATTTTACCTGAGATCATATTGGTCTGTATGTGGAACCTAAACTAAATATCATCTGTGGAATTTTTGCACTTTGCAAATTCATCCCAAGGGCCAGACTGGACCCTTTGACAGGCTGCATTTGGCCCGGGCCGCATGTTTGACACCTGTGATCTATATCATCAGTTCATTAAATACTGGAAAATACCTGATTTTCCCTGGAAAAATGCAAAAAAATAAAAAATAAAATAAAATTTAAAAAGAGGATTATTTCACGATAATTTGTGACAAATCACTTAAGAAATGTTAAATGTAAAGAAAAGATTCATTTGGGAACTACCACAGAAGTAGCACTGGGTCTTTATGGGTTAATAGTTTGTTATAAAGAATATTCTGAAGTAATTAAACATGGATTTTAAATAAATGTCATTCAGATAATGCCCATGACTGCTGCGACTGTAAACAGACTGACATGCACACTTCATATTCTGCTATAGTTTATTCTTTAGACCGCTTATGTATTCTTATTCTGTTTTTGCCTCTTTTGTTTTTAAATACATGACACTGAAAAAGGTGAGACAGAAACAGTGTGTTTATTCTCTGTATGTTCTGTGGATCTAGTGCAGGGGTGTCAAACATGCAGGATGAATTTGTGAAATGCAAAAATTACACTGAAGATGATCACAGAAAGTTTGGTTCAGGTTCCACATACAGACCAGGAAAAATATTATCATAATAACCTATAAATTCTTACAACTCCAATTTTTTATTTTTTGTAAATGTCAATATTTTCATGTAATTTTCTTGTATTTACACTAAAACAAATTATAATTTCACAGAAAACGTAAATATTCTGAACAAATATGAAAAACCTAAAATGTCTGAAGAGACGCAAGTGTAATTTTAATAATATTACTGAATATTTAATGTATTTGTAGATCCACTGTGATCTGTAAGTTGTAATGAACATGACGTCAATGATAAACTGAGGTAGAATATTGTTAAAATTGCACTTATTTACTTAACAAACTTTAGGATGTTCATGTTATTCACATTGTTTTAAAGAACAGTTTATAGATGTAAACTTGGTCCAGACCATTTCAGATCAAATTTGGCTGAATTTGGCCTCTGAACTAAAATGAGTTTGACACCCCTGATCTAGTGAATTAACAATAATGAATCTTTGAATGTTTGAATCGTCATAGTAACCGTCTGACCATCCTGTGGCTGACAGCTGTACTCCGCTACATCCTGTTGGTGTTCCGGTGGTTTCTACAGATGGAGGAGCTGGACGCTGACTCTTCACCGTCCCATGATGACTGATTTTAATTTTTTAAATTTTTTTTTATTTGAACCTTTATTTAACCAGGTAAGTTAGTTGAGAACTGATTGTCATTGTCAATAAGGACCTGGATGGTGGACTCCTGTGACTCCTGCTGTAGCTGTTCTGTACTGTTGCATTGTGGGAGGTCTTGGTTCTGTGTGTCGTGTGAATTCTCAGATGATGTTTGAGTTTGTTTTTGTTGCTCTGACGTTTGTTTTTGCGGCTCTGACGGGTCTTGTTCTTGCTCTGATGGAGTTCTTGCCTCTGCTGGGCGCCGCTCTGAGTTTCCATGCAGGCGTTTCTGGAGCTCATCGGCGCTGTGAGCCAACATGATGCTCACCTTCCTCTGGTGGGCCAGGGCCTCCTCCTTGTCATTCAGCTGCAGAAGCAAACACCAGCAAACCATTCATCCACTCCAACTTATTTTAAAAAATTATGCCAATAGAGTTTTCCCAAATTGAAGCTTTGTTTCCTTAATTCCGCTGCCGTTAAACATCGGTTCCACTGTTGGAGTGGAATCAGTATCTGTTTATGTCTTATGTCTGTTTTGTCCCTCAGTCTTGTCTCGTCATGTCTCTGTACACTTTCATCTATATGACCCCTCCCTCTGTGTCACAGGTGCCAAACATGGGGCCTGGGGGCCAAATCTGGCCCGCCAAAGGGTCCAATCCGGCCCGCGGGATGAATTTGTGAAATGCAAAAAATGCACTGAAGACATTAACAATCAAGAATGTCAACATGATTTAAATTCAGATTCCACATACAGACCAATCAGATCTCAAGTGGGTCAGACTAGTAAAATCCTATCATATTGAACCTATAAATAATGAAAACAGCAAATTTTATCTGTGTTTTAGTGTAAAAAAAGTAAAATTACATGAAAATGTCTATATTAACAAACGATTCTTTTACAAAAAATGTGAATAATCTGAAATATCTTCAGATACGTAAATGCAGTTTTACCAATATTCTGCCTGTTATTAAATGTTTTGTGCATTTGTAATTGTAATTTAAGTTGTAAAGCACATGTGTAAAGGATAAACTGATAATCTAAGGCATAATAATGTTAGAATTGCACTTTTTTTTTTTGTTTTTGTAGATGTAAACATTTTCATAATTTAATTTTAGTTTTATTTTACTGGTCCGGCCCACTTGAGATCATACTGGGCTGAATGTGGCCCCTGAACTAAAATGAGTTTGACAGCCCTGCTCTATGTATATGCACACAGGCAAGGAATGGATGAACATGTGAATATGAAGTTGGAGACTGTTACTTAAACACAAGCTGTGATTAAAAATAAAGTTGTCCTCCGAAGAGGGGTGGTGGTGGCAGGTTTACGAAAAAAAAAAAAAAAGAAAACAATAATGATAAATGCAGTAATACAGTTTGATATTACGTTAAATATCATTGCAATAAATGTTTTAGAATAAAAAAAAAAAATTGGTTCCACTGTTGTGTTTCACACGGATGCTTATTGTGATGCGCATGACGCCAGGATCAACACACAGTTGTTTGTTAGTTCCATCTGAAGTTGTTAATAAGTTGGATCCAAATGTGTAGAAGACTGCAGTGAACATTTTGCTTGTAGATGTCACTGGACTTGTTTGTTGTTTATATCTGTAGATATTTTTTATCAGTGGTGACTCTTCAATAGAGGGCGCTACGGTGCCACCCCACCCCATAAATTAGCATTATGTGTTTGTAAAGCCTGGAAAAAACAGCAGATGTGTTTGTTTAAATAGGTCAGTACATTGTCTTGTTTATATCTATTGTGCCTATTGTCTGGTATTTGGTCTTTGGTTTGTATTTTTGGTGTCTTGTAAGCCCATGTAAGGGCTGGGCATATTCTTATGCAGGACACAATAATAAAAATGTATTCATTCATTCATTCATTCATTCATATCCTTTTATTATTATACTTTTTGTGGTTGTTGTTGCTGCTGGTTCTGGAATAAAGGACACATTGTCATTTTCAGTCATGTCCTTTTCACATTTCTACTATTTGACTTTTCACCCATTTAAAAACATTATTTAATCGAATTAGGGATGTAACGATATGACAATTTCATATCGTGGTTATTGTCACCAAGATTATCACGATTATCATTATTATTGCAGTATTGTTGAAATTGTGCTAAAAATGTTCAAAAAGTACTAACATACACACTGAAATAATTTAACCAAGTTATATTTTGAAAAAATAAAATAAATAAATAAAATAAAATAAAATAATAGGCACAATGTACTTTCTGTTGGCAGAAACATTCAAATATTAATAAATAATATAATAACTATTTTGGCCGTTTTTCAGTCCTTTCAATTTTGCCTTTATTTACTATATAAACAAATGTTTACTGTTCCCATATTTGTTTATTTTTTTTCAGCACAACTTCATCTATATCATCTGTCTTTTATTTTTTCACTTTAATCTACTATATAAACATAAAAGGCCAGAAAACACGAAAAAAATATAAAATCCGATTTGAAAAATGTATATAATTTATTGCATAAATAACACACAGATGCTTAACAAACCTTTTCAAAGACTTTAAAAGCTAATATTGGTTCCAAATATTAGGTATATAAAATCAAAATTGTAATAAATTAAAACTATACTCAAACATTTGACATAAAAGCAGATCTTTACATAGGCGTTTTCACTGGAAAAGTGCGGTAATCAAACACGGCTATCATGATAATTAGAATTTAAACGGTAATACTAACCATCTGCAGTTCTACCATGGTTTATCATTATACCGGTAATTGTTACATCCCTAAATCAAATTAATGAAAATAACTAATAGATGAATGAATAACAAAAATACCGGATAGTTGCAGCTTTAAACACTATTAAGCACTAGTATGTGACCTGAGTACCATAAAGCTCTGATCATATACTGTAGGATCATGTACATGTAATGAATACAGTGTTAACCAGTATAAGCAGCACACTGTGACATCAGATGTACAAACAGATGCATCACAGATAAATGCTTTAATAAGACGTGCACTAACCAGGTCCAGCAGGTGGTGCAGAGTCTGTAAAAGATCATCAGGACTCTTCATGTCCAGACCAGAGGGCAGGAGTCCACGAAGTCTCTGGCCTACACTCACTAAAGGACTCCTGTTGGCGCCTACAAGGGAAAAAAACATTATTTCAATAAATGACGTCCATAGGTGATACACACTTACAGGTAGAGGTTTAACAGAGAGCACGTGCAAGCAAACCACACCCACATTTTTTGGTCCTGTATGAAAATTACAACTTTTTAGAAAGATGCTAGAATAAAAATAGAATAGATTGTGGGTTTTAAATTACAGGAACCCACTTTGTCATTATTGTTAGGGGATCTTCCTGATGACTAGACAATAAATGACAAATACCTTCTAAAAATCTTTGGTGCTGCAGCAAATAAAAAAAAAAAAACAATCACTTGTAAATATCCTCAACTTGATCCACTGGTGTTGGAGGACTGGTTGAAAATAGTTGATGAAATTCACAAAATGGAGAGATTAACATTTATGCTGAGGCTGCAAACTGAACTTTACATGATAAGATACGGGCAAATGGATTAGTGTCTTTAAATACAATTAATGTGTGGTTTGTCTCATAGTCCTGTGAAATGTTATATAAACTGCTGCTCTAAAAATTGAATTAATTAGGTAACTTGATTGCTATTTCATAACTGTAACCTAAATTATCTTTACTATTAGACTGTGAGTATTATCTGTTGCCGACTATTGTTCGTTATGTTCTGTATGACAAAATGATAAATAACTAATAAAAACTAAGTGTCAAAGAAAAAAGAGAGCATGTGCATGTTTGTGTATTTGTATGTTTGTAAGTGTGTGTTGGCGTTTGTAGATAACACTGGCACTTCGCACTTTAAACTCAGTTAAGTCTTTTAAAAATCAACTGAAGACCTTCTTGTTCAGACAGGCTTTTAGGTGTGTGTGTGTGTGTGTGGGAAGGGGGGGTTAAGACCATTTGACCATTTGGTTTTATATTTGTATGCCTACGTCTCTGTTCATGTAGCTGTGTGTGTTTTTGTGCTTTTACCTCCACCAAGGAGGTTATGTTTTTGCAGGCATCGGTTTGTTTGTCTGTCCATGTGCAAGATAACTCAAAAAGTTATGGACGGATTTGGATGAAAATTTCAGGAAATGTTGATAGTGGCACAAGGAACAAATGATTAAATTTCGGTGGTGATCGGCGGCAGGGGGCGGGGGGAACTGATCTGCCTTAGCAGAGGTCTGCGCTCTCTGAGTGCTTTTCTAGTTTATTGCAGTAATAAAATGCATTTTCTTTCCTTAATAAGAACATTCGGTGCACAACAATAGAATCCATAATAAAGTTTGTTAAATATTCAGCTCAATATTCAGCAAATATTGCAGCAGTAATAAAATACTTTCTCCCTTAAACAAAAGTGCATTTTGTGCAGATTACTTAGTGTCTGACCAAGTTTGTTAAACTAAATACTAAAGAGCTGCACTCAGCAATAAAATAAACATTTTTCTTAAAAAAAA
Organism: Sphaeramia orbicularis; assembly: GCF_902148855.1. Lineage (NCBI taxonomy): Eukaryota > Metazoa > Chordata > Actinopteri > Kurtiformes > Apogonidae > Sphaeramia > Sphaeramia orbicularis. Next base: position 10,038,192 of record NC_043965.1, read on the forward strand.
AAAAAAAAGTGCATGACGTCACTAATGACCTGTTGACTAATTAGTCGTCAACTATTTATCAATTAGTCATTTCAGCCCTAATGAATATGCAATTTCTGACTCATTTTATATCTTACGTCACTTACACTTTAATAACTTTCTCATTTTCATCCCAAATGATATCAAACTTCAGGTGTTTTATCTAAACATTTTCACAATGAAAAGTAAAACTAAAGCTAAATTTAGTTTTTGCAGAAACTGCACAGTAGCACATCTTACAATTTTGTTATTATTTTGTACATTTGATTATTTTGTTATTTTTTTTTTTTTGGGGGGGGGCACTGGTCTGCCTTGGCGGAGGTCTGCGCTCTCCGAGTGCTTTTCTAGTTCTCTATGTATTTTACTTCTGAATTTATTGTAAAGCACTTTGTTAAATCTTTCTGTAAAAAGTGCTGTATGAATAACCTTGATTATGATTATTATTGTTATTATTATAACAGTCACAATATACTGATCTCTCAGTAGAGAACATGTTAATTACATCTGTTTCCAGAAACTGGTTTCAAGTGAATAAACTGAGGCTGCATTGTGTGGTCAGAAGGTGGCGCTGTAGGCTAAGTTGGAGACAGAGGGACAATTCCATTTTTTCATCAGTCCTTTAACTCAGGGGTGTCAAACCCTAGGCCAGACCAGCAAAATACAGTGAAAAAAGTAAAATTAAATCATGAAAATGTTTACATCCATAAACTATCCTTAAAAAATGTGAATAACATGAACAATGTGAAATCTCTTAGGAAAAATAAGTGCAATTTTAACAATATTCTGCCTCAGTTTATCATTTACACATGTGCATTACAACTTAGAGATCACAGTGGATCTACAAATACACAAAACATTTAGTAACAGGCAGAATATTGATTAAAATGCACGAATGTATCTTAAGACATTTCAGGCTGTTCATATTTGTTCAGGTTAATCACATTTTTTGTGCGAGGATAGTTTGGAAAAGTAAATATCTTCATGTAATTTTGCTTTTTTACACTGAAACAAAGACAAAACTGTGGAGTTATTTGCAGGTTATTAGACTTACTTGTGATCATATTGGTCTGTATGTGAAACCTGAACTAAAATGATTTTAACATCTTTGATTGTTAATGTCTTCAGTGTAATTTTTGCATTTCACAAATTCATTCCGTGGGCCAGATTGAACCCTTTGGTGAGCCGGTTTTGGCCCACAGACCGTATGTTTGTCACCTGTGATCTAACTGATGTACCACACGTTTTTTCAAACTGGAAAAGACGTGGAATTAACTGAATAATCAACAACATGAGTTTAGTCACTTACGTCAGAATGTGTTTTCACTTCTTATGCAAAAAACACCAAAAACAATTTAGTTTTGTTTTTTGTTTTTTTTTAGATTTTTGCTGAAACACTTTCTAATGATAAAAAATAATTAAAATGTGCATTAAACTATGTTCTATGGATATGCGTGCAGTCTTAGACACTACTGTTGAAGGTCTGGGGCGTAATGTGTTCTGATCACAGACTTACCTTCAGCTTTGCAGTGGTTGGATTTGAGGACCTTCGCTTTCGCTAAAAGCATCAAGTGTTCACTTCGAGTCCTCAGCTGCTGTTCAAAGGCGATACGAAAAGCATCTGCAACCATCAGCGCCTCCTCCCTCCGCAAACGCACGGAATTCAGCTGAGAAACACACAAGCACATTTTATGGTCTTACACTAACCAGTACGACTAGAGTTTCATATCTTTATATACATTTAAAAAAGTCCACCGCAAAGTACATTCCATTAAAAAAATAAAAAAAATGCATCTGAAAAAAAACCCCCAAAAAACCATTACCTCCTCTTCAGCCTACTGGTGAGAATTTAGTTGGAAAAATTTAGCACCAATCCAATCCAACTTTATTTATAAAGCATTTTAAAACAACCACAGTGGACCAAAGTGCTGTACAAAAGACTAAAAGCACAACAAAAATTAATAAAAGCATTATAAAAACATTAAAATCAAATAAAAATAGTAGGATGGCATATTAGGTCCACATAAGAAAAAAAAACCTTGTCACTACGAGAAAAAAGTCGTTATTTAACGAGAATAAAGTCGTTATATTTCAAGAATAAAGTCATAATATAATGAGAAGTTGTACCTACTCATCGATGTAGAACTGTGAACATTTAGTGCAGTTCTCCTTTCATTTGGGGGTTAGGCACAAAGGCCGAAAGGTTTGTTGTAAGAACCGAACTGATTTGTAGCCAATTGCCTCTTTTGTGGAGGAGAAACTGATGAAGTGTTCATCTGCAGGACTATCAGTGGAAACACCAGAGAACTAAACAGAGGGTTTGTGTTTCTGAACAAACTGTGGGGATTCTACTCCGAGTCTTTGAGTCCAACAGAAGGGAAAGTTGCTGCTCCGCTTGTTGACTTCGCTGTAAACTCAGAAACACTGTTGAATTTTCAAAATATTACGAGTTTGATCTCATAAAAGTATGACTTTATTCTCGTTAAATAATGAGTTTTTTAAAACTACGACTTTATTCTCATTAATTAAGGACTTTATTCTCATTAAATAACAACTTTAGTCTCATTAAATAATGACTTTATTCTCACAGTGACAAGCTTTTTTTTTTTCTTATGTGGCCCTAATACGCCGTCGTAAAATAGATAAATAAAACAAGTTAAATTATAAAACAGAAAGAAAATGTCAGCATTGTGTTTGGTTCTTTATAACACCAAAACAACAGACACAGAGCCAAACCACACCCACATTTTTTGGTCCTGTATGAAAATTACAACTTTTTGAAAAGATGTTAGAATAAAAATAGAACAGACTTTGGGTTTTAAATTACAGTAACCTACTTTGTCATTATTGTTAGGAGATCTTTCTGATGATTTGACAATAAATGATAAATACCTTTTAAAAATCTTTGGTGCTGCTGCAAAAAAAAACAGTCACTTGTAAATGGCTTCAACTTGATCCACCAGTGCTGGAGGACTGGTTGAAAATTGTTGATGAAATTCACAAAATGGAGAGATTAACATTTATGCTGAGGCTGCAAACTGAACTTTACATGATAAGATAAGGGCAAATGGATTGGTTTATTTAAATACGATTAATGTGTGGTTTGTCTCATAGTCCTGTGAAATGTTATATAAACTGCTGCTCTAAAAATTAATTTGGTAACTTGATTGTTATTTCATAACTGTAATCTAAATTATCTTTACTATTAGACTGTGAGCATTATCTGTTGCCGATTGTTGTTCGTTATGTTCTGTATGACAAAATGATAAATAACTAATAAAAACTAAGTGTCAAAAAAAAAGGGAAAAAAAGTTGCATGATAACGTTTCCAATATAGGCAATTATTTAATTAAAAAAAAGCTAAAACTTGTATTTTCCTGACATTTCCTGGGTCTCTGGAGGTTAAAGACAGACCTATTTGCACTGGTTTTTAATACAAGTGTGACTTTTATTTGTTTTATCTTCTGGTTGTGTTTTAGACCAGGGGTGTCAAACTCATTTTAGTTCAGGGGCCACATTTAGCCCAAATTGATCTTAACTGGGCCGGACCAGTATAACAATAGCATAATAATAACCTCTAAATAATGACAACTCCAAATTTTTCTCTTTGTTTTAGTGCAATCAAAATTAAATTATAAAAATATGTACATTTGCAAACTATCCAAACAAAAATGAAGTGAAAAACCTGAAAAAAAAAGAAATTTCTTGAGAAAAATATGTGCAATTTTAACAACATTACACCTCAACTTACTGTTTATACATGCATATTACGGATTGGACCTACAAAGGCACAAAATATTTAACAACAGGAAGAATATTGTTAAAATTTCACTTTCAAAATTTCAGGTTTTTTCGCATTTTATTGTCAATAAAGGATAAAGGATAGTTTGTAAATGTTAATATTTTCTTCATTTAATTTAAGTTTTTACACTTAAAGAGAAAAATCTGGAGTTGTCATTACTTATTTATAGATGTAATGTAATGTTATGTTTTTCACATTAAACTAAGAAAATTTGGAGTCATTATTAATTGGTTATTATGCTATTATTTTAGTTGAGATCACATTGGTCTGTATGTGGAACCTGAACAAAAACGACTTCGACATCCTGGATTGTTAATATCTTCAGTGTAATTTTTGCATTTTACAAATTCATCCCAGAGGCCGGATTGGACCCTTTGGCGGGCCTCATGTGGCCCCCGGGCTGCATGTTTGACACCCCTGTTTAAGACGCTATTTATCCCATTTGTTTTTGGTTTTTTTTTTATCAGTTTTGGTATATCTTGTATTTTTATTAGTTTTATCATATCTTGTATTTGTATAATATGTATGTATGATACATATTCCAACTGTATAACTTTGTACAGCACTTTGGGTTGTTTTAAATGTACTATAAAAATAAACTTGACCTTAACCTCCAGTGTTTTTTTGCTGAATCCTGACCTGAATTTGTGACATGTGCCCATAATTACATTGGGAGTCAACAATTTTCAAGGAAGAAGACAAAAGGAGTTGGAGCCGTCAGTCGTTCGTTGGGTTGGTTCCTGGTTCTTTACCTCATGCTGGAGCTGGACCAGCTGTTTCCTGCTGGCAGCCGCCGTCCAACCACATGGACACACTTCAGCCACACCCACACACCTGCAGGCCCCCAACACCGCCAGCTACAACCACAAACACAAACACAACCAACGATATGTTAGAGATAACGTCAGTCGACAGCAGGAATTAATTTGGAATAAATGTTAAATCATTTCTTTCCAGTTTTAATGATTTTTGGTTAATGAAGTATTCAAACCATTCAACAAAATAAAGTGAATGACAAAACAAATAAAAATGCATGAAATATGAAACAAGATTTAACAGGATAAAAACACATCTGTAACCCCTGGTTTGATGATTACGGAAGAGGACTGGGGCCACCGGAAAAAGAAAATAAAAAATGAAGGTCCAATATATATTTTTTCATTATTATTCTGAGGACAAAAAAGTCAGAGTTCTGAGATTAAAGACAGAATTCTGACATTTTTCTCAGAATAATAATGAAAAAATATATATTGAACCTTTTTTTTTCCAGCGGCCTTAATCCTCTTCCGTAGATGATATAACCTCTTGAAACCCAGCAAAGCATTTTTGTCCTCTGTAGGGTAAATACGAAAAAAAAATGCTGTCCACTGCAAGGTTATTATCGTTAACGGAAAGTAACGAAATGACAAAAACTAGAATTGTAAAAACATTTTCGTTAACGGAAATAAATAAAAACTATAATTAAAAGAAAAAAACCTAAACCATTTCCTCCAACAATAAATCAGTGGAAGGAAAGAATTGTGAGGGTCTATACAATGGAAAAAATAACAGCAAACCTAAACCTTACCACTGATTTGTTCAAGAAGAGGTGGAATCCTTTGATAATCCATTTGGATTTGATATTGTAGCATTTGAGAGTCTGACGCTGTGGGGATATTATTTGTATTTTTATGTAATTATTAAAATAATTGTAGGCAGATATATTAGGTATGCAAATAAGACCTTGTAACAGTACACTGATTTGAGGTACCAGTTTGCCGAGAAGTTATGTTTATTTGTTCATTTATTTTGTTCTTTTATGTTATAAAAGATATGTAGCTTTCTACATTAACAATATGTAAGGATTGTACATATTGTAAAGCTTGAAATATAAATATGAATAAAATTTTGTTCAAAAAAAAAAAAAAGAAAAAAACCATAACTAACTGAAACTGTACTGTGTGCTTACAAAAATAACTAAAACGTATAAAAATTATGGATAAAATTCTTTTAGTTTTCGTCTTTGTCAATGTCGGATTCATACGAAATCGATTTATTTCCCTCAAGCAATTTTAGCTGCTGGCACCATATGATATTTAACACTTCGTCACTTCTCGTCACTTGTCATTTAGATTCGTCTTCTGGTCCCCACTCTACCCGGAAACATGGAGACTAAAGGTGGGAGAAAGCAGCAAAGTCCTGTCTGGGATTTATGTGAATACGACGGAGAAGAAGAGAAAAGATATAAAAAAAAACTCAAAACTAAACTAAAACTAGAAGCACTCGGAGAGCGCAGACCTCCGCCAAGGCTGATCAGTGGCCCCCCCGTGGGCCCCCCCACCCCCAATCACCACCAAAATTTAATCATTTCTTCCTTATCCCATTTCCAACAAACCCTGAAAATTTCATCCAAATCTGTCCATAACTTTTTGAGTTATGTTGCACACTAACGGACAGACAAACAAACAAACAAACAAACAAACCCTGGCAAAAACATAACCTCCTTGGCGGAGGTAACTAAGCATTTAGAAAATAACAAAAACTAATAAAAACTAGCAAACCTGCTCTAAAAACTAATTAAAACTAACTGAATTAGAGAAAAAAAAGTCAAAACTAAATAAAACTAAACTATAATGAAAAATCCAAAACTATTATAACCTTGGTCCACTGCAAAGGACATTCCATTACAAAACTAGAAGCACTTGGAGAGCGCAGACCTCCACCAAGGCTGATCAGTGGCCCCCCCCGTGGGCCCCCCCCACGCCAAGGAGGTTATGTTTTTGCCAGGGTTTGTTTGTTTGTTTGTCTGTTTGTCTGTCCGTTAGTGTGTAACATAACTCAAAAAGTTATGGATAGATTTTGATGAAATTTTCAGGGTTTGTTGGAAATGGGCCCCCCCGTGGGCCCCCCCACCCCCGATCACCACCAAAATTTAATCATTTCTTCCTTATCCCATTTCCAACAAACCCTGAAAATTTCATCAAAATCTGTCCATAACTTTTTGAGTTATGTTGCACACTAACGGACAGACAAACAGACAGACGAACAAACAAACAAACCCTGGCAAAAACATAACCTCCTTGGCGGAGGTAAAAAAACCCAAAAACATGTATCTGAATAAACTGTTGCACTATTCTGTTTCCAGTCAAAACAATCATTTAATGTAAAAACAAAAGCCCAAACTTGTACCTTTAACCTGGGTCTCAGGAAGTTAATACTACATTAATTCATACATTTTCTGTGTATTTGTAGATCCACTGTGTTCTGTAAGTTGTAATGCATGTGTGTAAATGATAAACTGAGACGTATTACTGTTAAAATTACACTTGTATAAAGCAATTTTACTTTTTTCACTGTTATTATTTTCCTGGTCTGATCCACTTCAGATCATATTGGGTTTAATGTGGCCCCTGAACTAAAATGAGTGACAGCTCTGGTCTTTGATAATAAATCAAATTTTCGGTGCAATTTTAACAATATTCTGTCTGTTACTACATGTTTTGTGCCTTTGTAGATCTGATCCACAATCCACATGTATAATGATAAGCTCAAGTACAATATTGTTAAAACTGCACTTATTTTTCACAAGAAATGTCATTTTTTCAGGTTATTTCCGTCTTTTTTGTTCAGATAGTTTGCAAATGTAAATATTTTGATAATTAAATGTTATGTTTTTTGCACTAAAACACAGAGTACATTTTGGAGTTATTATTTATTGGTTATTATGGTATTATTTTAATGATCTGACCCACTTCAGATCATATTGGGTGAATGTGAAGGAGTTTGAAACCCCTGGTCCACTTTAATAAATCTAATTTTTGATGAAAAGTGTTTCCACCTTTCCTTCACTGGAAAAAAATCTAAATCTTACCAAGTGTATTTTTCTCATTTCTAGTCAAAATATCTCATCACACTTAAAATAAGACATAATCACCTAAAGAGTAACTTTTCAGTGAGATATAAGAACTTATTTTCAGACAGTAGCAAAAGCAAAAAAAATCTGCCAATGGAACAAGTGAAAATTATCTTGGTAAGATTTTATGAAATAAGATTTTCCAGATCTATTGTCTAAAACTAAGTTCTTATATCTCACTGAAAAGTTACTCTTTAGGTGATTATGTCTTATTTTAAGTGTGATGAGATATTTTGACTAGAAATGAGAAAAATACACTTGGTAAGATTTAGATGTTTGCAGTGTTCCATTTTCTTGTGTACTGGTCACGTCCACAGATGATGTGAAATGTGATGTACCCGTCTCCAGACTGTTTTTTTTTCTTTCATGGGTGTATTTGGGGGTGAGTGGTTCAGGGTCCTGTGGGTCATGGCGGACTACTCTGCTTGTAAAAGAGCTGAATATCACAGCAATATCATGGCTGTACTTTGTCTGTTTTTTTCTGCCTTATTCTTGCTCTGAATCCAGTCCAACTGCAGCATTAGTAAACTTCTATTATATCAACGACTAAAGTAACATTGATTCCAAGCTCTGCATTCAAAGCAAAGCTCTTTCCGCTTTAGAAAGTGTGTCTTATCTTTGTGTTTCCTCCTTTTAACCTGTCGACACTTATCCAGTGAATGACCTTGAACACAGAAAACCTCATAAAACTTTATGGTCTAAGTTACTTCCTCAGGTGCATAGTGGTTTGTTTTACTTCTGCTTCTCCAGTTTATTCTAAACATTTCATCCTAAAAACCCGCAAAATGTGCCTAGAAAAGGTATAATTTTAGGTGAAATCTTAAAAAAAAAAAAAATAGGACCAATGGTCCTGTAGCTTACCGGCCAAATTCAAAGCTTTGGGGAATGTATCCAGATGCCATTTATTATCACCAGTTCTGTGTATTTATTCTATTACAGAAATAGCCCAAGCTGAAAGCATGGACGGTCGGGATTTATTCTTTGATAGACCTGGCTTTGTTGAAACAACTGTTTCACACATTTTATTCTGGAAACAATGTGCATACAATAATGGCTTGATTGACTTATAGTAGGTCAGCTTTGGTCATAAATTGTAGTGAAATGTGTTGGCAATACAGGGTGGGGAAGCAAAATTTACAATGAACATTTAGTTGTTTTTTCTCAGCAGGCACTACGTCAATTGTTTTGAAACCAAACATATATTGATGTCATAATCATACCTAACACTATTATCCATACCTTTTCAGAAAATTTGCCCATATGAGTAATCAGGAAAGCAAACGTCAAAGAGTGTGTGATTTGCTGAATGCACTCGTCACACCAAAGGAGATTTCAAAAATAGTTGGAGTGTCCATAAAGACTGTTTATAATGGAAAGAAGAGAATGACTATGAGCAAAACTATTACGAGAAAATCTGGAAGACACTATTAAAGAAGAATGGGAGAAGCTGTCACCCGAATATTTGAGGAACACTTGCGCAAGTTTCAGGAAGCGTGTGAAGGCAGTTATTGAGAAAGAAGGAGGACACATAGAATAAAAACATTTTGTATTTTGTCAATTTTCTTGTGGCAAATAAATTCTCATGACTTTCAATAAACTAATTGGTCATACACTGTCTTTCAATCCCTGCCTCAAAATATTGTAAATTTTGCTTCCCCACCCTGTATATATCTCAAAGTATGTAACCATCAAATAACAATGGAAGGACTTTAAGGATCTATATGCAGCAAAGGGTGCCTGAATGCCTTTGGAATGAAAATATGGTATTTCAAGACAGGTCATCTATCATGGTATTTGGGGGGGCTGTGTGGTCCACAGGGTTCGCTGATGGACAGACGTACCAGAGGCTATTATTGCATCCATCCACTTCTTATCTCTTATAATGAGGAAATTTTTCAAAGTTGCACCAAATCCAGAATCAGATCCGGATCCAAATATTTTCACTAAGTTCTGTTGACATCATCATAAAGAAGCTGTATACCAAGTTTGAAGTCAATCAGAATTGTAATTTCGGAGAAGAAGACGATTGAAAGTTTTGTAACAGATGACAGATGACAACAGACGACGCCGCTGGACGCCGCATGGTGACAATACTTCATGGCCTATGGCCTAAGCTAAAAAGTAAAAACTCTCCAAAACAGGGTTCGTACGCATTTTTCAAGGTCAAATTCAAGCACTTTTCAGGGTCATTTTCATATTTCCCCCACAGCCCCTGATCCCTGGGGTAAAGTACATGCAGATCCTCTTGCATCGGTGTGTTGGTTCTGGGTCTCTCCTCTTACCTGCAGAACACCTGCTTCTCTCTCAGGGCTTTGCTGAGGTTTGGTTTCCTCATAGACGAGCTGCTCTTTCACATTCAACATGGACAGGAGCTCCACACACTGCTGACGTAAAGCTGCAAACACACACACACACACACACACACACACAAGTTTTCATCAAGTCCACTGTTTTCTCCGAGGCTGTTACACTAAAGATGAAGGTTATGCAAACACCAAAAGATCTGTGTCCCCCAGGTGGACGGCTGCTATAAATGTCATCAAATCTATCTATCTATCTATCTATCTATCTATCTATCTATCTATCTATCTATCTATCTATCTATCTATCTATCTATCTATCTATCTATCTATCTATCTATCTATCTATCTATCTATCTATCTATCTATCTATCACATGTCTTGCATGACATGATGGGATAAAGCTGCACTGCAAAAATCTAAATCTTACCAAGTGTATTTTTCTCATTTTTAGTCAAAATATCTCATCACATTTAAAATACGACATAATCACCTAAAGAGTAACTTTTCAGTGAGATATAAGAACTTACGTTTACACAATAGATCTGGAAAATCGTATTTCAAGAAATCTTACCAAGATAATTTTCACTTGATCCATTGGCAGATTTTTTTTGCTTGAATTAAGCAAAAAAAAAAATCTGCCAATGGATCAAGTGAAAATTATATTAGCTTTATATTAGTTTTTTTGTTTTGTTTTTAATGTTTTGATGTTATGTACCTGTTGTGAAGCACACTGAGTCTGCCTTGTGAATGAAAAGTTGAATTGAACTGAATATATACACTGACATATACAGAAACAAACAACCAGTCACTCTCACATTCACATCTATGGAAAATTTCGCTAATTTAACCAATTAACCTACTAATGCATGTCTTTAGAAGCCGGAGTACCCAGACATAACCCACACACAGAGGGGTTTTTTGTAATTTTTTTTTTTTTTTTGCAAATTGTGTATACTATAAATGTGCTAAATCATCAGCTAACAGCAGCAGAATGTTAATAAAAGCAGTGTTTATCAGTCATGCCACCATGTTGAAAAGGTCAGAGGTTATTTTCATCTTAGTAACTCGTGTATTAACATATTTTCCCAATTCTCCAGTGGAAAAAATGACAAAAGGCGGCATTTAGGTGCAATTTTTGAGTTCATAAGTAGTATTTACCATAATTCCCACAGCACCTGAAGGCAGCATAAGACTAATTTGCCAATGAAATTCCTGGAATTAGTCATTTGAGGTAAAACTCTGACATTAAAGGCTGTGATGATTTGGTTCAGCTGATTCTCCATAAATTCTCCAAACTTCATTGACTGACAGATAGAATAAATTGGACGTCCAGGTCATTTCAGTCTTTTACCTGAATTCTCTGCTCGAAGATGCTGATTCTCCATCTCTCTTTCTTTCAGGTTTTCAGTCAGAGTCTCGTTCTCACTTAAAATTCTGCCCGATAACAACAACAACAACAACAACATGGTTACATTTCAACCCAATAAAACAACCCCAGTCGTGGTTTTGTGTCCTTGTGTGGAGTAAATGTCACCTGTTGAACTTATGTTTCCACGACTGTTCCGACTCCTTCATCTGGATCTGGATCAGACTCAGCTCCCACTGCAGACTGTTCACCTCCTGTTTCACAAAACACCTGGAGCTCAAAATTCAATTAACCCTTAGGGGTCTGAGCCAATGGGCTCTATGCACAGCTCCACTACTTCCTGAACTTAAGGCAGCTTCTTTATTTCCTGTCTTTCATTATTGGACACCGAGGTTATAATAGTTATGGATTTTTCCTTATAGTTTAGTTTTATTTAGTTTTGACTTTTTTTTCTCTAATTCAGTTAGTTTTAATTCATTTTTAGAGCAGGTTTGCTAGTTTTTTTTAGTTTTTGTTATTTTCTAAATGCTTAGTTTTAGTTCAGTTTTAGTTTCTTTATATCTTTTATCTTCTTCTCTGTCATATTCAAATAAATACCAGACAGGACTCTGCTGCTTTCTCCAAACTTTAGTCTCCATGTTTCCAGGTAGAGTGGGGACCAGAAGACGACTAAACCACAAATGATCACAAGTGACGGACCGTTAAATATCATATGGTGCCAGCAGCTAAAATTGCTTGAGGGAAATAAATTGATTTCAAATCAATCTGGCATTGACAAAGATGAAAACAAAGGGAATTTTATCCATAATTTTTAACTATTTTAGTTAGTTTTCTAAGCACACAATACAGTTTCAGTTAGTTGTCATTTTTTTCTTTTAATTATAGTTTTTATTTATGCCAGTCAATGAAATTGTTTTTACAATTCTAGTTTTCGTCATTTCCTTAGCTTTCGTTAACGATAATAACCTTGGTGGACACACTGGTTAATCCAGGTGTGTCTGCTACTTCTTGTTGTGACCACTGTGGTCAGACACACTTGGATTAACCAGTGTGTCCAATAATGAAAGACAGGGAATGAAGGAGCTGCCTTAAGGTCAGGAAAAAGTGGAGCTGTGCATAGAGCCCATTTTGGCCATTTTTGAGCACTTCTGATTTTGCCTATATACTATAAAAAGAAATGTTTATTAAAGATGACAAAAATTAAATCAGACTTGAATCCTACTTGTGATCACTGTGAAGCTGAACCGGCCACTCTGTCTCATATGCAAGGTTACAATAGTTTTGGATTTTTCATTATAGTTTAGTTTTAGTTAGTTTTGACTTTTTTTCTCTAATTCAAGTGAGTGAGTAAGTCAAAATGAAATGATTGTTTTCCTGGTTCCGGTTGATTGCTTTTGATTAGCAATAAGAACTGTATTTGTGTGTTCCTCACCCATGTCTGCTCATGAGTGAAACTCACAGATGAATTGGACCTCTCCTCAATTGTGCACAACCATTCCCTATAAAAACACACCAAAATGGAGCAAAAACACATTTGTCCACAATGCCACGACTACTGCAACCGGAGAGAGATTGGGCCATTGCCGGCCAAAACCTGTCATGGAGATGTGACAGCCGATTGGGACGGTCCTGTGCAGCGGTTGTAACACGCGGTCGACCAGATCTGGGACGGTCCTTGGAGGAGCTGGTGCTGTGGTAACGCTCAGCAAGGTGTACAACAGTAGAGTGGTGGACTCCAAACACCCTGGCTACGGCCCGTCTGCTCCGTCCAGCTTGAAGCATGCCAATGGCTTGATCTCTGTCCAGTTGCAGTAGTCATGGCATTGTGGACAAATGTGTTTTTGCTCCATTTTGGTGTGTTTTTATAGGGAATGGTTGTGCACAATTGAGGAGAGGTCCAATTCATCTGTGAGTTTCACTCATGAGTAGACATGGGTGTAACATCTCTGTCTTTTTGTCTGCTGTTTCTCTTTCTTTCTCTTTTTTTCCTCTGTTTCACTCTCAGCCACACCTCCTCATTGCTCTTTCTGTCACACCTCCTCATCAGTTGATTCCCCTCACCTGTGAGCACACCTGGCTCATTAGGTAGAGGGTTTATATTCACCCCTCTCTTCTTGGTTCTCTGCCAGATTGTCTTCTACTCGTGAGAAACTTTCCAGCGTTGTACCTACCTGATTCCTCGTGTCTGATCTCGTTCGTCCCTGACCTGCTCTGCTGCCCGTCGTTTGATCCCTGCCTGACCTGTCTGTCTGGTTCTGCCTTTTCGTCCGTTTCCCTGGTGCTCGACCTGCCCTTTGTCCCTGACCACGTCTCTCCGCCTGCCGCCTGATATCGACCTGTTTCCGCCTCAGACCCTGCCTTCTGTCTCAGCCCCACTGGATTCTACGGACCCCCCGGTTACTGGACTATCTGCCTGTCCCCGACGCCCCCCCTTGCCTTACCCCTGTCGGATTACTGTGACTGAGTTTGTGACTGTGTTAAAAACTGTAACTGTTATATTGAACTCCTGTTGCTACTACAAAGCTTCAGTAAAGGTTTACAAACTCATACCTTTGTGTCGGTCTGCTTCTGGGTTCCGGTTGTACCCGTTACAATGGGTGAGGAATACACAAATACAGTTCATACTGCTAATCAAAATCAATTAACCAGAACCAGGAAAACAATCATTTCATTTTGACTCAGAATAGTACTGAACTCATTGTAGTTTGCAGTTTCGCAATAAATTGTCATATTTCTGAAAAAATCAAGAAAATGAAAGTGGTGCGTTTCTTTTTTCCTTGAGTGTATCAATAAGCTGTTTTCAACTGTCTGATCCTTGACCCAAAATACATTAGTACTGCAAAAGACAAAGTCTAGATCTGTCCAGTTTTTCAGTTATAAAGCTGATACATACACACACAGAGGTCACTTGGCTTTTATAATATAGATGAATACCAGTTACATACATCATATTGTGAAACTTAACCCTTTCACGCATGAATTGTGAGAACCTTAATTGTGTGAGTGTTGAGTGTTTTTATTCCTCTTTAGGCATGAAAAAAAAAAAATGCAACTGAAATAGTTTTTTATGAACCTATTTTTCATGGAGTTCCAAAAATGTCTACTCAGCTGGACACCACGTGTTTAATTTTTAAGCAAAGAAACATGTATTTACTGATACGCAGTGTGTAAACTATGAAACAATTTTTTAAATGTTGTTAATCTGATGTTTTGTCACATTTTAACAAACTCTAATACTAGTTATTACTCACTTGATGGAGATTATATGCAAAAAAAAACCCAAAAAATTAATGTTAATGACCGTCTAACAACAATAACAAGCACCTGATTTACACCCAAACATGTTACTGCAGATCAGGTTTATCTAGAACAGCAAAGTTTCAGTAATGGTATGAATTACAGTGTATGGGATGATGCATAAACGTCCACTGTGTTGGCTGATATGGAACTAAAACAATAAAATCCTTGAAAATACGATAAGAGAACAGCTGTAGAATAGCTGTCCACTGTAATGACCACTATGCATGAAAGGGTTAATTTCATTATGATTCATTAAGTAGACAATACAAATGCACTGTGTGTTGTTTCTGGTGATGGAACTGCCCGATAAAGGGTTAATTATACCACATACAGTGAGAACTGACTTCTACAGAATAAGATGATTCCTGCACATTTTACATGTAAGGCTGTAATTCTTCATTTTACTGCTCCTTTAAGGATCTGAACATGTGTTTATTAAAGGGCTGTTCTGGGAGGAAGTCGTGTTTGTAGATTTTTGTCTTTCTGAAGACTCGCTGCTGTGAGAGTCATTAGGTAAACATTTTCAGTCACTTCCGTTCCACCAGTGCACAAACCTGCTGTACCGTGTTAAAGTAAACAGACCCAGCCCTTGTTTGAGCAGCGTGAACGTTAATAAGGAACAAACCACAGACAAAAGCCTCACCTTTTCCAGAGCTTTGGCCCGGTCCTCGCTCTTCTGAAGGAGGCTTTTTGTGTGACATGTAGCTTTGTCCAGAATGGTCTGTGTGAAGCAGAACAGGAGTTTACAGCGATCAGAATCATTATGTACCATCTGTGGACCTTTAAAAACAAGGATAATCCTAAAGACAAGTTAACACTGAGTAGGATTAAGTACAAACAAACGCATAGTTGACAACATAAAAACAATTAAGCCTAAAGATGAAATAAAAAATGCTTATTACAATATTTACTACTATGAAAAAACAGCTGTTCGTATTCATTCATATACACTTTTATTATATCGTGTTGTGTTATGTTACTTTATGTTAAGTTGTGTTACGTTATGTTACCTTATGCTACCCTACGCTGTGTTGCATTACGTTATATTATGCTATGTTTTGTTACGTTATGCTACATTACATTGCATTTTGTTACATTATGCTATGCTACGCTGTGTTGCGTTATGTTATGTTATGCTATGTTTTGTTATGTTATGTTACGTTACATTAAGTTACGATACATTGCATTACGTTGTGTTGTGTTACTATGCATTACGTTACATTATGTTGCGTTACATTACGTGACGTTGCATTACATTATGCGACGTGGCGTTACTTGCATTGCGTTACGTTACATTACATTACGTTGCGTTACATTACGTGATGTTGCGATACTTGCATTGCATTGCGTTACATTACGTTGCATTATGTTGGGTTGCATAACGATGCATTACATTATGCTATGCTACACTAAGCTGTGTTGCGTTACATTATATTATGCTATGATTTGTTATGTTACGTTACATTGTGTTATGTTACACTGTGTTATGTTATGTTGTGTTACGTTACGTTGCATTATGTTATGCTATGCTATGCAAAGCTGCATTGTGTTACGTTATATTATGCTATGTTATGGTATATTACATTATATTATATTATATTATATTATTCATTCATTCATTTTCTGAACCCGCTTTATCCTCACTAGGGTCACGGGGGTCGCTTGGAGCCTATCCCAGCTACATAGGGGCGAAGGAGGGGTACACCCAGGACAAGTCGCCAGTTCATCGCAGGGCTGAACATATAGAGACAAACAATCACTGTCACATTCACACCTATGGGCAATTTAGATTAACCAATTAACCTATTAGTGCATGTCTTTGGATGGTGGGAGGAAGCCGGAGTACCCGGAGAGAACCTACGCAGACACGGGGAGAACATGCAAACTCCACATAGAAAGGTGCCACCCCCCGTCGACTGGTGTTGGAATCGAACCCACGACCTTCTTGCTGTGAGGCACAAGTGCTAACCACTGCACCACTGTGTCGCCCATATTATATTATATTATATTTATCGTGGAGGGTTTTTTTTAAGTCTAGGGGTTTAAGTGAAACACCTCCACACTACAGGCGTCATTATCAGTCTTACTTTCATATTCTTGCACATTCACTGGACTCTTATAAACCTGGGAGTTGAAGATGGAACAACAGGTATTGTTTATTATCATTTAAATTAATGCATTGAAGAAATGACTGCCTTGTACGCTGGTGTCCCATTTTAAATTCAGCAAACAGTTGTATATAGTTTTATTTGGGCCCTCAAAAAATGGAATAATTTAGTGATTTTTGGTGAGTCTCGGTAAGATATGGAATAAAACCAGGAAATTTAAGATAGAGTCACTCTTTATTTCCATAAATAAGGAAATAAATATACAATTGTGATTTTCTTGTTAAAGGCTAGTTAGAAAATGTAAATATTTTCATTCGTTCAAAGGTTTTTTGCACTAAAATAACGATAAGAATTTGGAGTTGTCATTATTTATAGGCATAATGTAATATTTTTTTTCCACATTAAACCAAAAAGAATATTTGGAGTCATGATTTATAGGTTATTATGCTATTATTTTACTTGCAAATTCATCCCATGGGCTGGATTGGAACCTTTGACTGGTTGGTTTTGACCCTGGTTTAGGTCGATGGTGGATGTTTGGGTCTTTAAGGGTTAAATTAATCACCTACCTTTCCCTGCAGGATCTTCAGAGCTTCATATTTTCCTTCTAGGTATCGATGTGCCGCCTCCAGCTCACAACATAAAACATCTATGGTCTGTGAACGCAGTAGAACCGTTAGAACATTGAGCCTCTGCGGTTCTGGATGGACTCGTCCTCCGGTGTTTTCTTACCTCAGTTGCCTCCTGTAGTCTGTCCTTCAGCTCATCTTTGGACAAGTCGACTAGAGGACCAGCTGACCCACAAAAAATAAAGAATAAGCATCAACGAATGACCAAAGAACAGAAACACTGACAGCAATAATGAATATTATACAGGTACTGACACAGCAATAGAATAGAATAGAACAGAACAAAACAAAACAAAACAGAATAGAATAGAATAGAATAGAATAGAATAGAATAGAATAGAATAGAATAGAATAGAATAGAATAGAACAAAACAAAACAAAATAAAATAAAATAAAATAAAATAGAATACAATAGAACAAGACAGAATAACATAGAACAAAACAGCAAAGAATCCAATCCAATCCAATCCAATCCAATAGAATAGAATAGAACAGAATAGAATAGAATAGAATAGAATAGAATAGAATAGAATAGAATAGAATAGAATAGAATAGAACAGAATCAACATGGAGTGTAGCTCAGAAGACACAAGGACAAAAAGGCAGAAAAAATCTATATGTTGACTTTTCTACATTGGAACCATCACTTACTCCTTTTAACTATTAATCTTTCACACAAACATCAAAACTATTTGTCTTTATTTTTTTTCAGTTGCATATTAGTTCCATCTTAAGTTTTTAAAAAGTTGGATCCAAATGTGTTGAAGACTGCAGTGTACATATAGTTTGTAGATGTCATTTAATTTTTGTCGTTTGTTGTTTATATCTATATGCATTTTATATATACTTTTATATTGTTGTTATTGTTTTTATTTCTATATAGATATTTTTGGATATACCCTTTTACTTTTATACTTTTTGTGGTTGTTGTTTCAGCTGGTTCTGGAATTAACTATATTATGATATTTGTCATTATTGTTTTGTACTCCAGACCCCTGTTAGAAAAGAAACACCTGAATTGAAAGTGTCTCAGTACTTTTATCTATAAAGTGTATGGCTTAGGTAAATATGCTAACGGCTAAGGCTAATGACATGTTACTGTTGTTTTACACATGCAGCCTCTGGAGTCTGATGGTGGACACATTAACAGTTAGTTCCTGAAACGTACGCTCCACCCTCCAGGACACTCACACTCACACAAACGTCAAACATTCATGCTAAAACAAAACTCCTCACAGGTCAAATAGAAGTTACCAAATACACAAACATTAACCCACACTCACTACACACTGGAAACGTTATTTTACTACACCTGTTGAACACCTGTCACTGCCAGGGCTGATGGGAAAATTTGGAATTCCTCTACAGTATGTCCTGAAGGAAAATAAACTGAAATTGAGAGGAAACTAAATGTCCTGTATAACCCATATTCACTACTGAAAATTGTTTTATATCAGAGAACCATAGTTTTTTATACTTCACACATAGTTTTTATATGCATATTTATTTCATCCTGTGTATATAAAATGCCTGTTTGATTTATTGCTGCTTCCTGCTGAGCCAGTTGCATCAAAATGTCATTTTTGACACAAATCTGGAATGATAAATACAGTCTGTCTATGTCTAAATATTCACCTATAGAAAGCAGAATTTAATTATGTAAAGTGATTTTCCCTGTATTCGTCGATATGAAACTGAATCACATTTGTTCTTATCATCACAGGTTACACTGGACCCGGAGGCAGAGTTTAGAGCAGGGGTGTCAAACATGGACCAAAACCAGCCCAAAAAAAATGGGTCCAACTTGATTGGAAGTCGCATATAAACATGTTAAAGACAAAATTAGCGAAAAGCATAGCCGTAATTGGTAAAATGAGAACTATACTTGAAAAATATTCACTTCTCATACTATATAATTCTATCATTCTTCCATACCTAAATTATGGTGCAAAAATATGAGGAAACAACTACTATTCAAATATTCATCCTACCTTTTTACTTCAAAAAAGGGCAATAACAATTATTACTAATGCAGATTATTATGCACCAACAAATTCGATTCAATTACTGCATTATGTATTAGTTGTGGCTGA
This sequence comes from Sphaeramia orbicularis, assembly GCF_902148855.1. NCBI lineage: Eukaryota > Metazoa > Chordata > Actinopteri > Kurtiformes > Apogonidae > Sphaeramia > Sphaeramia orbicularis. Next base: position 10,057,700 of record NC_043965.1, read on the forward strand.
ATGCCAAAATTAGGAAAAATGTATTGTTTGATTCTTGTATTAAGTTAGTGATAAAGGTGTAAACGCACTTGAGGGGTAGGATTAAATAAGTTTCTTGCTCCTTCTCCTTACTTCTTCCTACTCCTTTTCGACCGTGCAAAATTCAGACTTGCACATAGTTGAAGATAGATTCTGTTAATTTAAACGTTATTGTGTTTTTGTCTTTCTGCTTTGTTTTATTTTGTTTCTTTGCATGTTCAAAATAAATAAAATAAAATAAATACATTTCTAAAGAGCTTAATTTACTGGAAATACATCATCTTATTACTTATTAATGCAGGCAAAACAAAATGTATGGTTGTTGGATCAAAATATTTTCTAAGATGTCACCAACATTGCACTTAGCTGTGGGAGAAAATGTGATTCAACAAGTAGATGAAGCTAATTTATTGGGTGGAATTGTGGATGGCACATTGTCGTGGAATGGTCAAATAAATAATATATTGCAAAAAATGGGTCTGAGTATAGGAATAATTAGACACTGTGAGAAATTTATTCCTCAATGGTTGACCAAGCTATTAGTTCAGTCATTAGTATTATCTCATATGGATTCTGCCTCAGTTGTTTGGTCAAATACTAATGAAAATAATTTACACAAATTGCAAGTTGCACAGAATAAACCGGCACAAATTGTTTTGGGTTGCCCTTACAGAACTAATAGAACCACAATGCACAACAGTTTGACATGGTTAACTGTAAAATCTAGATTGAAATATTCTTTATTATCATTTATTCGTAACATTATTGCAACACAAACTCCAGAAATTATTCACAGAAAACTGTCATTTTTTGCTGATCAACATAATTATTGTACAAGACAAACCACTGAAACATGGTGTGCTCTGCCTCTAGGCAGAACAAATCAGTTACAGAGAACTGTTTTTTATCGGGCCATGGTTGCATGGAATGGATTGCCAGGGTTTTTGTTGTTGGAAAATAATAGAAAATGTTTTCAAAAGAAACTAAAACTTTTTTTGTTTACACAACAGGCATGAAATGGAATGAGTATTGCTAATATTGAAAGATGTTTCATGATTTGTATCAGAAAGCTATTGTTTGGTGAAGGAGTACAAATGTATAGTCCTTATTTTGTTTGTTTATTTATTTTAATTGCATTGGGCTGTTGTATATGTCCTGTTTGTGTGAGTGAGTGTGTGTGTGTGTGTGTGTGTGTGTGTGTGTGTGTGTGTGTGTGTGTGTGTGTGTGTGTGTGTGTGTGTGTGTGTGTGTGTGTGGGTGTGAATGGTGTAAAAATAATGTAAAAATTTAAAATTGTAATGTAATGTAGAGGAGACCCCAGGAAGAATAGCAACTGAATCATCAGTTGCTAATGGGGATCTTAATAAATGAAATGAAATGAATCTTATTGACCTTAATACAGTGTTAGTGATGTATAAGGCACTCAATAATCTTCTCCCTCCTTACACCCAGGAGATGTTTGTATACAGGAAAAGTCAGTAAAGCCTCAGAGGAACCAGCATTTAAAAAAAAAAAAAAAAAAGCTAAGGCAGGGACAAATTAAAAAAGTAGATGTATTTCTGTTAGAGGGGTTAATGTTTGGAATGAAATTTTGTTTCTTGTTTAAAGTAATTAATGATTGAATAAACTACTACTACTACTACTACTAAATTTGTGAAATGCAAAAATTACACTGAATATATTAATAATCAGTTGTTTTAGTTCAGAGGCCACAAAAAGCCCTATTTTGGTCTCAAGTGGGTTGAACCAGTAAAATACTATAATAATAACCTATAAATAATGACACCTGCAAATTTTTGTCTTTGTTTTACAGAAAAAAAAGAAAAATTCTGTAAAAATTTTGACATTTACAAACAATCCTTTAACAATAAAATGTGAATAACCTAAAATAATTTGAACAATCTGAAATGTCTTAAGAGAAATAAGTGTAATTTTAACAATATTCTGCCTTTTACTAAATGTTTAGTGTATTTATAGATCCATTTTGTTATATAAGTTATAATGCACATGTGTGAATGATAAGCGAAGGCATAAAATTGTTCAAATTGCACTTATTTTTCATAAGAAATTTCAGACTGTTCATGGTTGTTCACATTTTTTAAAGGATAGTTTGTAGATGTAATCAGACAGTAACTGGGTTTTTTTTCCACTGTTATTAATTTACTGGTCTGACCCATTTGTGATCATACTGGGCTGAATGTGGAACCTGAACTAAAATGAGTCTGACAGCCCTGGTGTAGAGTTTTGGGAAGTGGAGGATACATTTCAGGAGATGTTTCATGTTGCAACGGTTTGAGTTTGAAGCTTTAATTTACTTATTTTGTATTATTTTGTTTTTTAAGGGGGTGCCAGCCAGGTCTCTCTCCTGGCATTTACGATGTTAAGTCAGTTAGTCAGTTTAATTCAGTCTTATATAAATGCTTGAGTTTTTTTTTGTTTTTGGTTGTTTAGTTTGCTGAGCAGTAGTGCTGGCAGTGTTGGATCTAAGCTGATGAAAATACTAAACATCCATGCAATAACTGTGTTTTGGGAGATGAAGTGTGGAGTGCTACTACAAATAATGGGGTATGAGATTCAAATGTGCTGTGATGTTCTGTATTTGTGTAACTTATCTGATGGAAGTGTAGTGGGAAACGACATCTACAGTTGTACTCATAAGTTTACATACCCTGACAGAACGTGCATGGGACGGTCTTGGATGTTCCAACGTGACAATGACCCAAAACACAAGGCCAAGTCGACCTTTCATTGGTTACAGCAGAAAAAAGTGAAGGTGAAGGGGTGGCCATCTCTGCCTCCTGACCTCAGTATCATTGAGCCACTCTGGGGAGGTCTCAAACATGCAGTTCATGCAAGAAAACCCAAAGTCTTAAAGGAACTGAAGGTGTTTTGCCAAGAAGAATGGGCAGCTTTACCATCTGAGAAAATAAAGAGCCTCATCCACAACGACCACAAAAGACTTCAAACTGTCACTGATGTTTGTCACGGGTTCAGTTTTCCCAAGTTCAAAAAAACAAGGATAGCTCAGTCGTCAAACTATTTTCTATGATTTTATTTGGCACCACTCCTGTAGAGAAAAAAATAAGGTAAAAAATGTAAAGAGATACTGTTTGAAGAAGGCCCTGCATGTGTCTTTTCATGGAAGAAGGCCCTGCTGATGATTCTGCAGGCACAAGCTTTTGTAAACAATTGTGAAAAGAGGATTCTCTGCTGGTTGTGGTATGAAGTTCCTTGACCCGGCTGCTGACCCTGCAAACCATGTTGACCATGGTAGGCCAGGTTGGTGCTGGCTTAATAGTTTCTGGGCAGTATGCCCAGACCATCTAGTGACACATTCGGCACAGCTGCGCTACTTAACTAAAAGAAGAACCAAAATAAGTGATAAGAAGAACCAAAACAACTGATAAGACCAAAAATGACCTTGAGCGTGTATGCAGCACGTAGGGTAAGTGGCACAGATGTGCCTGACCAAAGATGGTTTTAAAGGGGAAACTTCCAGGGGTAATAGAAACTGAGGGACGGTTTCTGCCAGTGGAAAAACACCCCGAATCTTCTAGAATGCTGGAAAAAGGGGATTTTGGGAGGAGGGACCCGGGGTTTGCAGGAAATCACGCCCCGAGCCCCGAAACAAGGTATAAATGATAGGGAGTTTTCGGCTACCCTTCAGACCATTCCCAGGTATGTCTCCGTGTGTTTTACCTTGCTTTTGCAAATAAACACATGTATGGCTCTGAAGACAGACTGGTTCGGCTCATCATTGTCTCTGAAGAAGTTCTTTCCTGATCACCACTTTGACAGAATTCTGCAGTTTAAATTAGGCGGGGAAAAAGGCGCAGACCTACAATCAAGTCTCGTCACTCCAACCAGAACAAACATGAAAAATTAATTACAGTACAAAAACGAAAGTATGTACAAGGGAAAACCATCCACCCTCACCAGAAGTTCACAGCATCACAGCACGGAGACCAAACCCTATCTGCCTGTCTGACAGAAAAACCCCTCACTAAATACTCTTAGTCCCTCCCCTGGGCATACCAAATTAATAAAAGAGAGGGTTTTAACAAAAACTTCGAAACTCAGGAAAAAATAATTTACCAAATAATAACATCCATTACCAGAAATATTATACTAACAAAATGCCATTCATGTGGCATTTACTTTCAATGTAAATAACATGAAAAACAACATAATTGAATAATTAGGAAAAAAAATAAACCAGTCCAGGTCACCTGACCTCCAACACCGCGCCACAATGTGCCATAAAAGGGCAAAGCAGGAAGTGCCCCGTTCGCCACCCAGAGTGGTGAGCGGAGGCAAAAGATACAGCAGCATCAGTGTCTCAGTGAGTCTGTGCGCAGGTGTCAAGTGTGCACCCTCGAACGCACTACTAACAGGGAATAAAACAGTTCAGAACGGGGAATGTGGGGAGAAACTACTTTCCCGCACATCCATTGAAGCGGGTCTCTGTGGGACACTGGCGCTCTACACATGCCGCCTCCTCCCACAGAGACACGGGGAAAATGCGCCGTGCGGATGAAAGTGACGTGGCGCCTACGGCCGCTCCGTCACAATGTTAAAAGGGGCCAATACAGAGGACTAAGAACTATGGTATGTCAACTTTAGATCAGGGTCATTTGGATAGTTTCTGTTGTCAGTGTGATTTAAAAAGAGCAAACATATTTGTTTGATAAGAAATGGCTTCATCCAACCACTAGCCACGAGTGAAAGAAAAGTTTTTGTATTATCATTCATATTCTCTGAAAAATGGCCAAAGGATTATAAATTCTTCTAGGGTATGTAAACTTATGAGCACAACTCTACTTGGTTAAGATACTTTTAGTGGCTTACAAAAAAGCTATTACAAGGAACTGGGGAAGGACAGAACCACCAACAAATGACCAATGAATCACAATTACTGAAGGATTATATATACAATGGAAAAAATAAGTCACAAACTGCGACTACAAGAAGCACAAATGGATAAAAAATGGAACAAAAAATGGACTGATTACAGAACCCAGAATGGTGGAAGGATGGAATAATGTGCATGTAGTGTTGCTATCCAAGCAAGGTTTGTTTGTTTGTTTGTTTTTGGTGACTATGTGTTAATAAAATTTCAATAAAAACTTAAGTGGAAAAAAACAAAAAAACATCCATGTTACCGGGCCGCAGCAGCTTCCAGGACGCTCCATGCTGTCCATCAAACGACCCCCGTCCTGGGATCCACTGAACATCTCCGACCTGGAACTCTGCTCCGGTGAGTCCAGAACAGCTCGGGCTCTTCTTCCTGTTGGAGCTGGGTTTGGATCTGGATCTAAGACCGTCACCCAGGTCTCCATCCACCATGTCATCATCCAGCCTGGGGTCCTCTCCGACCTCTGACCCCTGCATCTACGACACAGTGCCAGACATTATACAAAAGGGTTTTCAAAGCTCAGAATGAGGCCAGGCAGGTTTATTTACATGTACAAGACAAATCAAAGGGTTTTACATTAAACATTAAAAGCATTATAACAGGGAAACAAAAAGTATAGGCATGAAAAAAACAAAAAAAAAAAACAGATAAAAACTTTAAGCTTAAAAGAAGCAGTGCAGATCTGAACTTCTGAAAAAGAACTCTATTCAAATGCAGCTGAGAACAGGTGGGTCTTTAAACTGGATTTAAATAAACTGAGTGTTTCAGCTGATCTGAAGCTTTCTGGGAGTTTGTTCCAGACATGTGGAGCATAGAAGCTGAACGCAGCTTCTCTGTGTCTGGTTCTGACTCTGGGAACTGACAAAAGAATGAGATGAGGCAAATAGTGTCAAATAAAATTAAATGATACAAAACCACAGGTTCGTGCAACGCTCCTTGAAAAATACCAGTAATAAACTAAAAAAATGAGCAGCAACATTGTGACAGCGCAGTTAAAGATATAGAGTCGATCACATCAATAGCCTCGTAGCATAATTAAGTCATACACTATATGGACAAAAGTATTGGAACACGTTGAATTCAGGTGTTTCTTTACTAAAAGGGGTCTGGGAAACAAAACAATAATGACAACATAGTCATAATATAGTTTTACATTGGAATGAATATTATTGCATTGGTTAGTTTTGTTTATATTATCTTTGCTTCCAAAATGCCTCAGAGATGGTTTGTATTTAATTTTTCTCAACAGTGATTTTTTATTTTATCCATGAGTATAATTTTAAATGTTCTACCTCTAAATTTCTAAAATATTTTTCATGCTCTGACTGTAAATAATCATTTTCTACCACAACTAACCATCTACTTTCTTCAAATCTCAGAGGAAGAAAAATCTACCATTAAACTTAAAAAGGAAATATTGATGTTCATAAAAAATATCATACTGATTATTTATATTAACGTTTTTATCTCAAATCAGCATGAACAGGACATCTTACAGCTGTAGACAATATATGTCCTAATATTTTTGTCCATATAGTTTATAAGCACCTATATTTCCTTAAATAATTTAAAGCTGATGATTAGTTGTGGTAGAAAATTATTATTTACAGTCAGAGCATGAAAAATATTTTAGAAATTTAGAGGCATGTGTGGTAGAAAATATTTCAAACTGTGTCTTTTACAGTCTATTTGTTATATATACATTTACATTTAGTACAAACCTATTTAGATGCACAAAAGTGAAGGATTATTCATTTGTTATAAAGTGAGATATTTCCTCTTACCTGTGCCTGAATGGGTAAACTTTATATTCCTGTACTTTTGAAGGTTTATACAGTGTTCAGTCGGAGCTGGTGGAACTCACACATGCTGCCTCCTCTATCAGTGACGCCCTGTAGACACACACACACACACACACACACACACACACACACACACACACACACACACACACCGCCCAATAAACTTTGCAAATACTCCACTGACGTCAGGGTTACCTTGACACATGTCTCAGTTTCCGGTTCGCACCTTCAACATAAAAGCCCGTTTATGGTTTATGTTGACTTTACAGTCCGTCCGTTTCAAACACTGTCACTCAGTGGTTCTTAACCTGGGTTCGATCGAACCCTAGGGGTTCGGTGAGTCAGTCTCAGGGGTTCGGCGGAGGTCAAGACACACACTCGACTCATTAGTCGGGTGTGTGTGTGTCGCGCTAGGTCCGTGTATGTAAACAAACGGCTTCGGAGACTCTTTCTCTGATTGACATCCAATATACGCGGTGTATTGTTGTTGCTTATAGCACTACAACACACCCGGAAGTGTTTATAATCTCTTCCACTCGTCTGACGATGAATTATTTTAGTATTTTCCTCATCGTTGTTATGACTTTTGCTACTTCCTGTTAACCGCGGAGGCAGCCATGTGTAGCGTTTGTTTACATTTCTCGGTCACCGCACTGGTCAGTTACAATCATGTGACAACCGACGCACCGTCGCGGATGGAGAAATTATATTACGCTAAAGCCGAGCTAGTGCCGTAATAAAACCAAGGTGAAGCCACGCATTTCTGAACTGGTCTCTCAAAGGCAACAGCAGAAGTCCCACTGATTTGCAGTAAATATTCATTATTATTGTAGCCTGATGGAAATTAGGTGATGGGTGTGTGTTAAAATGTTAAAAATGATAAATAGCATACATACAATAAGTTCATTATTGGAATACATAAGGTTAAAAATTAAAACCATTTCAGTGTGGTAGTATTAAAAAAGGTCATGTCTTTGTGAAAAGGTATGGAATTTGTTGTAAGTTCATGCACTGTATTGGTTTTGTTCTTTGAACACAGTGATGTTAATGCACGGTTCATTTTGTGCACCAGTAAAACATGCCTGTGTCTTGAATTTGAAAAAAATCATATTTTATTTTTTAATAAAGAGGGGTTTGGTGAATGCGCATATGAAACTGGTGGGGTTCAGTACCTCCAACAAGGTTAAGAACCACTGCTGTCACTGCCTCCATTTGCGGTGAAAGGAGCGTTTATCAGTCCATCCATCAGAGGGCACCGCTCAAAATTAACATACTGGATTTTAGAGAAGAAAAAAAAAAGAAAAAAAAAAGTTAGTCACCAATCCAAATTTACGGAGACATGCAAAAAAACTAAAAAACTATTGCATTCCATAAACTACTGGGTTCATCCATGGCTGACGCCCTACACTTCATCCAGGTTTCATGAATACATGTGCAGTGGATATTCAGAGAAAGAAATTAACAAGCAAATGGTGGAGAGAAAATAACATCTTCAGAGGACTTAAAAATATGGCAGACAAAAACCGATTTAACATGAACAAAACACTATGATGGGCAATGAAGGCCACAAGTTCATCTCATTTATTTTCAGGAATGAATGTCATTTTAGCAAAATTGTGTAAAAGTTATTTTGCGTCACACCTCAATAGTTTTTGCATTGGGATTCAGTCTGGATCTGACCGTGTCAGGTCTGACACACCTGTACCTGCAGTCCTGTGCCCTATGTATGTGTAGTTCAGCTGACCGGAGCTCTTACATTATTTGTCTGATCAGAAAAATTCTAACAGTTTCTGAAACCTGACACACTGTGCTTTATGGACATTATCGGGTCAATGCCAAAATTTCACGGGCACCCGTCCTAGAAGCCACAAAATCAGCCATTCTGTGACTGGGAACGCACACAGCAGAGCGGATTCAGGGAGCGGAGAACCGCAAAGAAACATGTATGTAAGACTTATCATCAAAGTGATATACTGTGTGAAAACTATGAAATAAGCATTTTTAATGCCACTAATCTGATGTTTTCTCACATTTTATCATACTCAAATACTAGTAATTACTCATTTCATGGAGATATCCTCCTGAGACCTAGGAAATTGACAATTTTAGCTTTTTTACGCTAAAAAAATTGTCTTGATTGGAAACTGCATAATGCAAGTTTTTTCAGATTAATTTTTTAAATCATTTTTATTTATAGATTGATTTTTAATGGAATGTCCTTTGCAATGGACAGCATTTAAGTTAAACTGTCAAACTTTTGTCCCCTATAGAGGACAAAATGCATTTCATTTAAATCTTCTGATGGTACGATTGTTCATTTCCATATTTTCAAGTTTAACATGAGACTGAACTCCAACATAATAATTAGTTGACTATTTCAACCAAAACTTCCCAAGGCTTAAGGCAGTAATTAAATCAGTGGTATCTGGTAGCAAATATTTGATCCACGAACACCAGGCTCATTGATTCCGAAGGAATTAATTATGCAATATAATATAGAATAGATGTAAACAATGTGAAAAAAAAACAAAAAAGTAGAAAAACATACCTCTGCAGAAAGTCATTTAATTCAGTCAAAATCTTGCAATGAGAAAAAAATAAATAAAAAATGTGGTATCCAAATTGTCTGTTCCATAAACTACTGGGTTCATCCATGGCTGACGCCCTACACTTCATCCAGGTTTCATGAATACATGTGCAGTGGATATTCAGAGAAAGAAATTAACAAGCAAATGGTGGAGAGAAAATAACATCTTCAGAGGACTTAAAAAATATGGCAGACAAAAACAGATTTAACATGAACAAAACACTATGATGCAGGGCCGGACTGAGACTCATTTTCAGCCCTGGAGTTTCATACCTCAGACCGGCCCACTTTAGATCACGACCAATTATTATTAAAACCATGCTATTATAACCTTACATGTCATCTTCATCTGTCTCATTTCTGACTAGTGGTTCAGGGTTGTGCTGCTGAGCTGCTCCTCTGTCATCAGTAGACTCTGCTCTCACTTTCACACTTCCTCCAGTTTCTCTAGACTCACCTGCACCTGTATCACAATAAAAAATAATATCTACAGACATTTGGACTTACTTAACCAATTAACATATTTACATTGGCAAATATGCAGGCTTATTTGATATTACTTTATGCTGTTGCCTATCAGTTGTGGGCTTTGTGTATTTACTGTCTCACTTTTAATGATAAAAAATAAAATAGGTCAGGACTATCGTTTGGGTATAGAAAGTGGTTTTACTGGAACTAATGCTTGTTCACACAGTCTGTTCCAACAGCTCACCTTTTCCTTCCATCCTGACAGGAACAATCCCCTCATCACTACTGGCTCCTGGCTCTGCTTCTGACACTAAAGCACAGTTTAAAAATGCTCAGAATTCTCAGCACAAATCTTCTATTTTCAAAGCCTTGGTGTCAGTTTCATTCATGTAGTGCTGAATCCTGGAGCATCTCAGAGCACCTTTCATATAGAACAGGCCTACACCATACTCTCCATTGGAGCCTATTTATTCTAATCATCTTCCCTCTATGAGCAGTCCTACCTGCCCACTCTGGACTTGTGGGCTCATGGCTGGTGTCTGCTGCTGGATCTGCTTTTTGACTCTGAGGAGCTACAAAACAAAGTTTCCCAGTTCTGTGGCGTCGCATCATACTATTACTTAAATTGCGTAACGTTATGTTACACACTACAATGCCACATAATTCATTGATTCGATAATTAACTAGCTTGAAAGGTGGTTTACCCGGTTCATCGTCCTTATTAGTTGTTTCCAACCGGGAGGTCATTTTTGTGAAAAAGTTGCAGATTTTGGCACATTTGGCTGCGTTTGTTTCCAGAGCTTTCCTCTTTTTAATTCTTGTCTTCTCCACACCACCCTTGCTCTTTCTATTATCCATGTTTCAAACAGCAAACACAGCTGACCATCCACAGCCTACAGAGCACAGATGGTATATGCTCCACAGCTACAGTATAGAGCTACTAACTGTATGCAAGGACAGATTACGTCAGGTCATGGTGCATCTGCAAACAAGAGGAAGCGGCCCAGGAACAGCGGTTGCAGATTACGTGATCAACCCAGTGCTATGACTGACACCCCCCCCCCCAAATAAACAAACGAACAAATAAATAAATAAAATATATTTAAAGTGAACTCCGGCCCTCGTGGCCTACATATTATACCGGCCCACCGGGAATTGTCCCGGTCCTCCCCATTAGCCAGTCCGGGCCTGCTATGATGGGCAATGAAGGCCACAAGTTCATCTCATTTATTTTCAGGAATGAATGTCATTTTAGCAAAACTGTGTAAGTTATTTTTAAAGCAGCGAGCTAATAATTAAAAACCATTTCATGATACAGTCTGAAACCACAGACGATAACAGGGTAAAACTGCTGATCCAACTAAATAATCTGCTACAGTGCTGTGTAAAAAGATGGGCATTAAATCTTATCAACAAAACATAAGACACAATTAAAGAAAAGCAGTTTCTGTGAATTACAGGTTTGTTATTTTAACCAGAATAAAAGCCAGGGATTGTAGTTTTGTTCTCTGTGAAGCTGTGGCAGCAGCTCAGTCAATGTGAAACTGCAGAGAAGTTGTTCAACTGTTTGACTTTTCCTTAAGTTCATCAGCATGAGCTTCTCCTCGCAGACAGATGGGAAAGCACCACATTCCTCTTTATAGTGTTGACAATTTAAAAAAAAAAAAAACAGACACTAGACACTACTGTGGTTGCATGTCAGTTTAGCCAGGGCAGATCATCATCGTCTTTGTCACCGAACAGCGGGGCAGGTGGAGGATGCCCCTTCAAGCTCTGAAGACAAACGAGAGAAAAAAGAAATCAAATATGAGTGACGTACGAGGAAAGATCTGGAACAACGCCGTCTGACTGAACACATACGACGGAACACAAGGCAGGGGTCGGGGTTTGAAGCGGTGTTTCCAACCAACTCTGAGAGCTCAGTCTGGACTCTACAGATGGTTTCTTACCAGTTCCTCCTCCTCTTCCTCCTCGCTGGCCGCTGCAGGGGGTTTGGCAGGAGTTGTGGTCTGGAAAAATGGCCCCTCTCCATTTTCCTCACCCATTCCCCCAGTCAGACTGAGAGAAAAGTACAAGAAGAAGCGACGACAGAGACATGAAGCCAAGGAGGGGAAGTTAGACAGGCAGTTCCACATGCAGAGAACAGAGCGGAGAGAGAAGATTCAACATTCCTTTTATCGTCATTGTATACACAGAGCACACACAATCAAATTCTGATGTGCTTGTTAAAAACACGTCGGTGTATCTTTTGGTAATTGGATTTTCTTTTCAGAAACAAAAGAAAAACTAGTGGGGAATTGATTTTCATTTTAAAATAGACAAATTCAAATTGAATTTCAAGGCATCTGGACATCGTAGACATGCCCCCTCCACGAATATCCACAAACTCCAGATTTCATATGAACTGGAAAATTCGTACAAACCCATCATTCGCAAGAATCTTTGTGAGCTAGGCATTAGCGCTCTTTCCTTGAAAATGACAACATCCGGTCTCAGAAAATGAAAAAAATAGGCGCTTTTGGTCTGTTTTTCCATTTCTGTCAGGTAGTAACTTTCTTTTTTTTTTACTAGAAAGAGAAAATGAAAATCAATCCGTTTTCTAAATTTTTTTTTTTTTTACACTGAAAAAGAAAAACACCTTGATATTCAATTTTAATTTGTCTATTTTAAAACAAAAATTAATTAACCACAAGTTTTTCTTTTGTTTCTGAAAAGAAAATCGAATTACCAAAAAAGATACACTGACCAAAACAGTACTTCTTGAGTCAAAAAAGGAAATATGCAATGCAAAAAATATAAATAGTAAAAGCAGTAAAACAATGTTAAAAAACAGACACACACACCCCCACCCCTCTCCCATTGTGTCAAGTCACACATTCAAACTAAAAATGATAAAATTATGTTATAATGCGTCTGTGGAAAATATGTCTGGAAGTTTAACTGATTCCTTCTACATCAGGGGTGTCAAACACACGGCCCGCCACAGGGTCCAGTCCGGCCCGTGGGATGAATTTGTGAAATGCAAAAATTACACTTAAGATATTAACAATCAAGGATGTTAAAATCATTTTAGTTCAGGCTCCACATACAGACCAATTCAATCTAAAGTGGGTCAGACCCATAAAATAAGAACATATTGACATAAATGATGACAACTACAAATTATTCTCTTTGTTTTAGTGTAAAAAAAAACAGGAATATTCTCTACCCACTCACCCTGTGTCCTGCCGTGGGCTGTTCTGTGCTTTTGGTGGTGGAGGAGGGTTTGTGGGCAGGCCAAGGCCTTTCTGAGTATCACCATTGGTTTCTTCTGGATGCTCTTCATCATCCTTGTTCTTCTCCGTCTCACTGTTCACCACAGCGTTGTGTTCTTCAGTTTCTTGTGCCATCTCAGGTGTTGAACTCTCCTCAGATCCTCCTGGTGGATCTGGAGTTTTACTGGTGTCGTCCTCTTCTGTAGGAGCAGCAGGAGCAGAGCATGGTACCGCCTCCTGCTGTGCTTCTGAATCTGCTGCCTCCTCCACTGGTTTGGATTCAGTAGCTGTACCCTGATGGATTTCCATGGACTCTAAAGCTTCTGACTGATTGTGTTTCTGACACAGGAACCGTTTCTGTCTTTTCCAATACTTCCTCGTCCTTCTGGTCCTTGCCGAGTGGTTGAGACTCAGATTGAGCCACATGTACTTCCTCCTTCTCTTCCTCTTTGACTTCCTCTTCTCATTCTCCATTCACATGAACGTTCTGCTGTGGTTTGACCTCCTCTTCCTCCTCTTCCTCTTCCTTCTTACTCGGTGTCGGTGCTGATTTCTCGGAGTTGCTCAGCGGCTGCAGGGTTACATTCTGAAAAAGTCAAGATCATAGAAGAATCATCAGACTTTATGGTAGAAAGCAGTGTCCTGTTGTGTGTCACAGGATGCACATTTCTCAGTTAAATGTGACTGCAATATTTAGGGACTTGTGTTGATAGAAAAGGCTTTGTGTGATTTACTTGGCTTGCTAGTTGTAATCTATATGCAGTAGTTCAAACTGATTATTTTGGTGAAAGCAAAGTGAGAAACACAGGAAAAAGAGTAACAAATGCACCAGGAGATTGGGATTAATGTGTTGAGAAACAAATCTCTACATTTACAGACATTATCATAAGTTCATAAAGGATGGGGTTTGTTTCTCAAAGCCTCTCTTCAGGTGACTAATTTTAGACTCATCTCTATTATTTTGCAGACATACAGCCAATTTATTTTTTATGTATTCTGGCTGCTATTGCCATTCATAGGGTTTTTATGCCTAATGGGTGGGTCTATAGAGAATGGATTGTGCACATTTTCTACCAGTAATCTGCTCCATTTTATGGACCTAGTGACAAATATTTTGCACGAATGATACAATAGTTCAAACTCAGACATTAAAGCCATGTCCACACGAAACTGCATCTTTTCCTAACTGATTTTTTTCGTTGTTTTCAAAAAAGTGCTCCGTAAACACAGAGTCATTTCAGGAAATATCTGCGTCCACATGAAACCACTGAAAACCATCTAGTACAAATGCCAGGCCTGTATGTGGCGTTGTACTGCTCTCGCAAAAAACGGAGAAGAAAACATGGAACATGCGCATGAAGCTTGCTTGGTTCTACCGGGTCTGATCCAATATTTTCTCCTGGTTGTCCCTCTCTGCGGCAGATCCAAGAGCATGTAGTGAATATTGTTATCTATGGTTGCTTGTTGCTCATTGTAATGAAAGAGTAGCCGAAGATTTGGATTCAACATTTCCAATAAGCTCAATAGCTGTTGTAGCACCAGCACTACTCTGTAGTCCACCATTGTTGTTGTTGTTGGGAAGTGGCGTCTTCCTTCTGGGGTGAAAGGTTAGAGAGGTGGGGCTATGACATTATCATTTTTAGGAAAGTAGCGGTTTGGTCGTACAGATGAAGACGTGAAACCGGTGTTTTCAAATTTATGCACTCTGGGACCTGGTTTCAAAAAGTTGCAGTTTCAGTGACTGAACATGCTGGTTTCATGTGGATGAAAGGCCTATCTGATACAAAACTTTTGCGGATACGACCAAAACGGTCTTCGTATGGACAGGGCCTAAGTTTGGCACCAGAGTGAAATTTGTCCTTGTTTTGCATCAGAGTTTCTGGTGTTTAAGGTGTGTGCATTGATACATACATGCAACTGTAACTTCATTAGCACCAGATCAGACTGCAGAATAATACAGATATGGATGTGTAATAAAGCAGACTGATCATCAGCATTTGCTTTGTAAAGATAGGGGAAGATTTAGCATCAAATGTATAACTATTCCCTCATTTACCTCCATGCTCATGACATTAGTGCAACATTTACAGTAAACTCCACCCTTTGCAATTGCTTTGTGAAATACAAGCAACCCTTTTGGG
The DNA here is from genome assembly GCF_902148855.1 of Sphaeramia orbicularis. Classification (NCBI taxonomy): domain Eukaryota; kingdom Metazoa; phylum Chordata; class Actinopteri; order Kurtiformes; family Apogonidae; genus Sphaeramia; species Sphaeramia orbicularis. The sequence goes on from NC_043965.1 coordinate 10,072,885, forward strand.
ATCATTGCTATCATTTCTGCACCTGCAAAAGCCATGCAATCCTCTGGTCAACCTGCCCTCTGTGTAATTATACCATGTGAGATCAATGATTAAGAACCACAACGCTGAAATATGCAATAATGGCACAGCCGGAGAGAAGTGAAAAAGACACACGTTTCTCTCATTTCCTATAAATGTTTGACTTAGTTTGGAGCATGCTGAGGAGAATCTTAATCCTACAGCATTGATGTGCTTCAAATTTTTTGGTTGCACTTCACTAGAAAGCTGTCACTGAGTATGTCTGAACTATTGGTTTACCTTGATGGTGGTGACAATCACCCCCAGCACAGCCTGGCCACTGTACGACTCACTGAGGTCAAACTCCCCTCGGAGAGAATGGAACACTCCATTCATCACACGCTTCACCTGCAGACAACAACAACAACAACAACAAAAACAAAACAGAGACTTATACAAAATACATTTCTACCATCAACTTATCAACAGCAATGGACTTTAATTTATTTTGTCTGCAAAGTTTTTAATAAATGTATTTATTTTATTGTTTGGGTTTTTTTTTTATTTATCCAACGACTGTAGATGTTAAGGCTATAAATACTCTAAGTATGAATAATACATGTTATGTGTCTCTGTGAGAAATTGCGCTAAAAGGAATCTCATGACAGGAAATCTTAAATTGCACTGTGATCTCAATTCTAATGTTCTGTTCTAAAAGTTGTCAAACAGTGAATTTACAAAGCTAAACAAGATTCAAGAATGTTTATTGTCATTATGAGTACACATAAAATTTACACGGGCAGTTCTCAGCAAAGTGAGGTTCAACTTAAATACTGAGATAAAATATAAAACACTAAGAATATGTACACCATATGCATAAAAAGAAATGTAAAAATAGCATGTACAGTAAACAAATGGCAGCACAGAAGTATGAATGGCAGTAAGAAGTAACATACACAAGTTTACACAAGCATTTACTGCTACACAACTGTGTGTATGTGTGTACAAACCTCTGCTGCAGTGTCTCCTGAACCTTGTTGTTCTGCCAGTTTGTTCTCCAGCTCAACCACTCTCCTCTCCAGTTTCTCTCGTACAGCTGTTCCCTGCTGCTCCAAGGCTGTGCACCACAACAGAAAACACAGCGGAAAAGGTTTGTGTCCATATGTGAAAGTGGAGAGTGGGTGAGGGGGTTAGGATGTCTAACGGTAACGAGAAGCATAAACATAGCAAGGAGATTGGTTTCACACTATTCACAGGTGTGATGTCCAACGAAATTCTGTCAAAGAATCGTCCTTGACAAATGCATTCCCTGCTAATGGTGATCTAGGTCTGTTATCTAAGTCCAAGCACAGTCTGATGGTCCGTCTTACTTTTTCCTGAAGGGCATTCAGCTCCTCAGTGTGACTCCGCTGCCGCAGTAAACTCTGTTCTTCGGACTCTTTCGACTGTTTCAGAGCTGTGAACTGTTAAGAAAGACAAAAGCAGTTTCTTGAGACCCTTTGTTCTTTTTCTTTTGTTTGTTTGTGAAGCGTCTTTGAGTGTCCAAAAAAGCGCTATATAAGTGTGATGTATTATTATTTTATTATTAAAAGCCAGAAATAAGTCAGCCACCCATCATGTTTAAAGACATTACTTGTTTTTTTATATTTTCACGTGGCTTTAAGTTCCATAAAGCAAAATATGCTGCCCGAAATATAATTATTAAAGCTGCAGGAGTCAATATCAGGTGGAAAGAAACAGCAGATTGTGAAAATGCTCCCTTCTCTCAAAATCCAAAGACTGAACATATAGAAATAACCTGATGTCTTCCCATGCTGTGGTCTGATTAGTGACTGGTAATTACAGCTGTCAATCACATATTTAACCCTCCTACCTACCTGAAGACACCCGTGATTAGACAAAAACCTGCATCACAGGGTACATTTTCTGCAGCCTAAAAACACAGGCATGGTGTAGATGCAAACGACCCATTTCCTTTCAGACCACTTTAGTTACGATACACTGAAAGGTCATAGTGGAATTTTTTCCTAATGACAATAACAACTTTCAGGGCCTGTAGCTCAAACAGTATGTTGAGCCCAGACTCACAGCGAATACCTATCATGCATGCATGCAATTTTTCCAGCACAGCACCTTACTGCTGCGGTAAAATACATATCTACAGGAATATATACTCATGATTATTTTTATCACTTTATATCACAATGATGTACATTGTATTATGCCATAAACATCTAGAATTATATTTCATAATAGTTAAAAGGTTAGATATTAAAGGAGAATACAAAGTTTTATCCAAGAAAAGGGGGAAGCCACTTGGTGTTTTTCAGACACACTCGCACCGAGACAAAGATTAAGATAAAAATGTACCTGGAATCAACCTGAAAGCACCGTTTTCTTTTTTGACATAAAATTTTATTTTTCAAAATATATCCCCTCTCTAGAAGTGGCTTTGTCTTGCCATCTAACCTGACAGAGTTAGTATTAAAAATACATAAATAAATCACATCACAGAGTTATAATTGCAAGCATTTTCCAGCACTTAAACTGAAATTCAAGTATTTTCAAGGATTTTAAGCACCTGTATGAACCCTGTGGTTTAAGCTAGCAGACAACAACACCATCCAGGAATTCTACCTGATCTTGGTTTGCGCAAACTTTCAAATGCAACAGTACTTGTGTGGTGACTGGTGATGTTTCATGAGATCGTGAGAACAGAAGAACAGACAAGAACACATATTGAGAAACACCTTCAGACTTGCCTTCTCCTGCAGCTGGTTTAGCTTGTCCTGCAGAGCGTCCCTCTGCTCTGTGAGTTCACTCTGCTCTCTCCTGTGCTGCTCTTTGGCCACGGCCACCGCCTGTTCACACTTCCCCTTCCATTCCTCCTCCAGCTCCATCTGCAGCTGAGACAACTGAAACACATGGAAAACAGGTCGGACAGTGTATCCTGGGATGGCCAATGAGATTACACAACCCAAAAGCTGTTACAGAGTCAAAGTTCAGATGTGTAACCTGTTCAGATGCAGCGTTGTCGTTGCTGGTTCGGGCCTTGCAGAGTTGAGCCCGGACGTTATCCAGTTCCTGCTGGCTGCTCTTGTGTAGTTCCTCGACCTCTTCATCCCGACGCTGGCGCTCTGCCTGCCACTTCTTCTTCTTCTGTTCTGAAAGTGTCTGGAAAGAACATGAACAAACTGCTTTTGGCAAACACAGTTTACATTTTCTAAAGACTTTGCAACACCCTAGAATGTTAGAGTTCATTGAGAATCCAATAAAATTTGCAGTTAACTGTAAAAAGTTAAAAGATAACCAATAATTTGATAAAGTGACTTAACATTAACAGATTGTCCGTTTTGTGCCCAAAGTCTGTTTTTCGGTATATTCAGTGGAGGCTTCAAGTTCCCACATCAGACTCGGTTCCTGTTGCAGATAGACATGCCTACATCCAAAATACAATGTGCCCACAGAGAAAACCTCCCCCTTAGTGTTTTACATGGAGTCTGTACTGCATGGCATGTAATCTTAGGAAGCAAATGCACCCTAAAAAAAACAAGAAAATAAAGAGAGGAAGAGAAAACAAACAAACTGATATTTGATGCCAACAAAACATCACAACAACCAACACCTAAACTATTCACACAACACCGAAAAACATTTAGAAAAACAAAAAAGAACATAATGATTTAACCAATAGTTTGATGAAATGTCTTGATGTTAACAGACTTGCTGTTTTACCAAAATTGAAATTCAATTCAAAACCGATGATGTAATAATAGAAAGTATGCTCTATTTCTGTACTTAGACATAAGGGACCACACAGATGCAATACAAAAAAACAAATTACACAACAAACCTACTGACCTATAAATCACAAAAAAAAGAAAAAACAAAACAAAACACAACAACAACAAAATAAATAAGATTATCAACTCCTCTTTACAACGCTCTAGTATGCTCTATTTCTAAGACGTAAAATATGCAGGGGTTCAAAGTGATACTGACGGTATCATGTTAGCCTAATGAAAACATTTGACACTGATTCCATGTCTGTTAATGTATGATGCATGCTGTTTACTTGGAAATACTATTACACAAGACATTTAATTACTTCATAGGTCAACCTACACTACAATGTTGAGTTTATTTACATTTTTCCTTCAGATATTTCATCTTTGTTTATTTTTTCTGTTGAAGGTGCATGCATAGTGGCTCCTATATTCCACTTCCCGTCTTTGCGTCCTGACATAAACATCATTGGCACTCACTCGTTCCAGACTCTCTTTGTCAGTCCTCAGGTCCTGCATTTCCTACTCCATGTTGATGACTTTCAGCTCCATCTCTTTGCGTCTCTGTTTCTCTGAACGGTACTCAGTCTGGGTCCGTCCTGCTCCCTCCTTCAGCTCTGAAACACATAAACATGGTGTAGTTTGAAGCTCCATTCACTGGAGAACGTCCACTGTTTTCACTACATGTTTAGACTATTAACTCTTCAACACTGAATTAGCTTAAATTGGTTGCTGATGATTATTAGACATTCCAAAGATTTTAGTTTGTCATTAAGTCTCTGCGTCACATACAGGTGCAGGTCAAAAAATTAGAATATCATGAAAAAGTTCAATATTTTTTGTCACTCATTTCAGAAAGTGAAACCCATGTATTATATGACTCATTAGACATAGAGTGAAATATTTCAAGCCTTGTTTCTTGAAATTTTGATGTTTATGGCTTACAGATAATGAAAACCCAAAATTCGGTGTCTCAGAAAATTAGAATATTGCATAATATCAATTAAAAAAGGATATTTTAAACAGAAATGTCAGGCTTTTGAAAAGTCTGTTCATTTCTATGTGCTCAAGACTTGGTTGGTTCTCCTTTTATGTGAATTACTGCATCAGTGTGTCATGTCATGGAGGTGATCAGCCTGTGGTACTGCTCAGGTGGAATGGAAGCCCAGGTTGGTTTGATAGTGTCTTTCAGGTCATCTGCATTGTTGGATCTGCTGTCTCTTATCTTCCTCTCGACAATCCTCTATAGATTCTCTATGGGGTTCAGGTCAGGTGAGTTTTCTGGCCAATCAAGCACAGTAACACCATGGTCATTGAACCAGTTTTTGGTACCTTTGGCAGTGTGGGCAGGTGCCAAGTCCTGCTGGAAAGTGAAATCAGCATCTCCATAAAGCTTCTCAGCAGAAGGAAGCATGAAGTGTTCTAAAATGTCCTGGTAGATGGGGGTGTGGACTGTGGACTTCAGAAAACACAGTGGACCAACATCAGCAGATGCCATGGCAGACCAAATCACCACTGACTGTGGAAAGTCCAAAGTCCTCTTTTCAGATCAAAGTCCATTTTGCAGGTCATTTGGAAATCAAGGTCCCAGAGTCTGGAGGAAGAGTGGAGAGGCACACAATTCACACTGCTTGAAGTCCAGTGTGAAGTTTCCACACAACCTTGGGCTTCAGCTGTAACAATAAGGTAAATACTGCGAAAATCAAAATACCTTAATTTTCCTCAAATGTCCCACTCAGATTCAGCACATCCATGTTTTTTTTTTTTTTTATGTATTTGGATTCAACATTTCCAAATACTCGTGGATAGGTCACTGAAAAATCCTTTACATATTATATGAACTTTGTGGATTTTAAATGTATGTGTTATGTATAATTCTTGCTTATAGTATACCTGAACGTACAGAATGTGATGTTCTACAGACTAACCTCAATTTGAGGCAAATTGTGAAACACCTTGGGAGAGAAAAATCTAACTAAAAACCTGGAATCTCCAGGATCCTAGTGGCTGCACCACTACCATTTAAACACAAGATGGCAGCGTTGTAGAGTAATGAAGAACAGTTGACTCCAACACAAACAGTAATAACATAGTGTGTATTCATCGAATACACACTATGTTCCTATTACAATTAAAGTTAAGCTACATAACTGAGGAGTTTGTGAGAGGGAAGATATGTATTTTTTTGATGAAAGAGAAATAATATCTGTGTAGTGTCTCAGTATTATAGCTTTAAATATCTGTCCTATGAGGACATTTCTATTTGAAACAATATTCAGCTATTTTTAATTATTCTATTAATTCATGTATTTATGTATTATTCATTTATTTAGTTTTGTTTCTTAGTGCAGCACTGTGTAAAAGTACAAGGCCACCTTTTAGTTTTTCAAAGTTTGCAGGACCGTTATGCATTTTTTGACCTGTGTATCAACGTGCTACTGGAATATACAGACATTTGCAGTTTCCACAGGTCAAAGTGTGCAGTACTTAATGTGATCTCCCTTTAATTTCACATGTCTTGAACTCTTTTATTCAGACATTGTTGTAATCTGGTAATTTACACCAGGTTTCAGTCATAACATGTCAGATCCTCTTTGTTATTTTGACTCCTTTTGTGTATGTGGGGTTTTTTTTTTCTGTGTGCATAATAGTTCTGTTTCTTTCTAGTTCAATCTCAATCAAGCGACAGAGAAATAATGTGTATGCTCATTAAATCCCAACAAAAATAACAAAGTTAAAGGTGGCCTAAGACTGTATTTGGGGTACTTGGAAGAAGCCCAGGGGGTACTTAACTTTTTTTTGTTTGTTTTTTTAAAAAATACATTAAATACATTATTGTGTACTGAATACGAAAAAAATAATGAGAATTGATGCTGAAATATAAAACACAACAAACACATTCATATAATAAGATTGACACTCCTGACCTTACTTCATTTCAATATTTTGATTTTGTTAGATTATTTTTGTCAGTCATTTTGTTTATGCTTTGATAACGTTTTAAGAACATTTCTAATTTACATTATTCAAGATAAGTTTATTTGTGTAATTAAGAAATAATGTTTTGTTGATGAAAGGTTCATTTATTCATTAATGACCATTAAATGTATTTTTTCTTGTCAATGAAAAAGAGTACATTTCAGTTCATATTTTGCACACAAAATGTTCTTACAAAGATTTATTTTAAATATATTAAAGTTCAATATATGTTGATTATTTACAAAGTTTTTAAAATCTAAAATGCTTGTGGTGGATCCCTCACCTGTTAACCTTGTATAAGTAGTTTTTGTTATCTCATGAGTTTGATTGCATTCTTTAGTTACAATTAATAATTACATTGCACTGTTTAGTTTAAGTATTTCATTTAAACACATGTTAATTTGGGTGCACACATATTAGTTAGTGTTTGAGTGATTTCCTTACACTTGTTTCTTTGAGGTGCCAGTCAAAGGACCGGACCGATGGGCTTGGCTATCATTGAAGGAGCTGGAAGGGACCGCTGCCACACAGACTGAGGGGGGAAACACTGTTTGTTTCTCAGTGTTAATTTAGTTGCTTAATTCTTGGTTTATATCACATTCATTTTGCACGGTTAATATTTTGTGTGTAATTATGATTATTTGCTCTTTATGTTACTTTGACTAAGTTAATGGTTTGGTTTAATTTCTCAGTGTAATGCCTCCCTCTTGTGTTTAGTTTGGGTTAGTTGTTCATTGTCTGGTTAGATCAGTTTTGTTCTGTTGCAGTTATTGTTTAGTTGACCTCAGTTGAGCCCAAAGTTTGTTCATTTTGTTCACTTATATTTTTTGGGGAGTTTGTTAAATATTTTTCAACTTTATTTAATGATCAATTTTTCCTAAATTTTACCACCTTTGTCCTGGTCCTCATGTTTGGTCCTCTACAATGCTGAAGCCAGAGTTGGGAGTACTTGGCTACAAAATATATTTCAGGGGTTCTCCACTGTAAAAAAGTTGGAGAACCACTGGTCTATACAGTCAGAAACATTTCGAACAAACCACAAAATATAACAACAAACGAGACCTTCACTTCTCAAGTGTTGTCTTCACATCCAAGCTGAGAGGGGAGTCCCTTGAGCCCAAAGGAGCCTCTCCCACCACGGCTGGAATCTCAGAATTCTATTCAGAGCAGCACACATGAAATGGAAAAACAAGTGTGAGCTTCCCAGGAAACAGGCAAAGATAATTACAAATGAGGAATGTATTGAATATATATATTTTTTTTTTGTTATGATTTAATGTTTGTGCTCCATGGTGATGAGCAAAATAAAATGAAAGGAAAACCCCATGAAGTCTCACCGGTGGTTGGAAGGCTTTCGGTGGTACTGTCGCTGCCTTGGAAGTCCTTTCATCTCCCCTGAATGCGTTTCACCCTCATCTCAATTGCGCTGAGATGCACCTGGGTCTTTCTGCAGAAAAGGTGGAATCTGGGTGATACAAATCTGATGAAATGCATTCCTTCTTACACCCCTAAAACATCTTTAAGAGCAATAACTAACTTCTTAACTTCATGAATATAATGTGTGTGCTCCACAACAAGTGGAGCTTGAAGTATTTTGGATTATTTTTATGCATTTAATTAAAGAATTAGTGTGCCGTTTCTTTGTCATCGGTGTGAACTATAAATTAAGCAACATTAAATGTTTATTTAAAAAAAAAATTTCTCAACACAGTCTGAATATTTAGTTAAAGGCAGATTAGTGGAATGATAAGACCCTGACACATATTTCTTTTTTTTTTATAATATTGCACGTCTAAACAACCTTGTAGGAACACATTTGATTTGCACCACAGTTTGGTTTTCTGTCAAACCAACAACAATTAAAGGATAGACAAACAACATCTTTGATATTAACTCAAAAGTATCAAATAATGATTACATCATAAATCAACAAATAAATGTTTGCTAGAAAGTTAAAAAAAAAACAACAAAAAAAAAACACAACATTTATAATTTCACATCACTGACAAAACATGTAGGAACACCAGTGGCACAATATAACAATAACTATAGCTTTATGATCTGTTAAAGGGGTGGGAGAAATGTCCACTTCAATATTATCTTTGTTAAAACCCTTGGAAATCAACCAAAAATCTATTCTCGACTGACTTGACCCTGTTTTATTACTCCAAGTAAATGCTCTAATATCAGGGTATTTTACCCTCCAGATATCCTCTAAGTTAAACTTATCCATAAATGCTGCAAGACTAGTATTATTTCTATTTGATGAACCAGGAGGCCATTTATCCATAGTACTATCAACAATCATATTAAGGTCGCCCCCTAACACCAATGTGGCATTTGGAAATTTAGACAACCAGCTAAATAATCTATTTTCTATAGACATAATAAGACTATCATTTTCCTGTTTGGCATTGTAGCCATAAACATTACCTGTTACATAAATTTTATCGTTATATTGTATGGCTACGCAGACAAAATGACCAGCTGGGTCATACTCTGTACATAAAACATTCCCATTAAACCTGTTTTTTAGGGTAGCGACCCCTGCTGAGTGTTCCGTGCCATGAGACAGCCATACAGAGTTACCCCACTGAGACTTCCAGAAGTTAGTATCATTTGAAATAGAGTGAGATTCTTGCATATAGACAAAGTCTGTCCTAAACTGCTGGCAAAAAGAAATAAGGCTTTTCGTTTAAGATTGCTGCGTAAACCCCTGGCATTAAGAGACAGAAGAGAAAGAGTATACAGATTTAAAGATAGCAGAAAGCTAACAGTAATAACAAATAACAATGGTAAATAATAGAAATGCTCCTATTAAACCTTAAAGAATGAACATCCACTGTCGAGATCAGCACGATTAGAAAATGTCTAATCTTGGTAGAATAATTAAACATTAAAGTAAAGTTTACCTAAATAGAACAATATTCAAATAAAACCCCCTTTTGTCCTTTTACAAATATAAGGACATAGCCGTGACTCAAAAGAAATATTACCTCAAAATGGTAAACAGGAAAATGCTCCCATAGAAGATCAAAACTTAAGGTGAACTTACAAATATAAAACATAAAACCGGTGGTCCTCTTCAAGATGTCTACTCCAAGTTCAGGTGTTGAAGGAATGACGCAGCCGTGTCCTAAGATGGCGGTCACGACCTCAGTCCTAAAATGGCGGCCACGACCCCAGTCCTAAGATGGCGGCCACGACCTCAGTCCTAAGATGGCGGCCATGACCTCAGTCCTAAGATGGCGGCCACGTACTCTACGTCGCCATGGGCTAGCTTGCTAATAGCGTAGCGTAACGTGTCGAAGCGTCATGGCGTTTTGACCTTTAGCTTTGCTGCAATGCACTGTAGGTGCTGTATTGTCAAGCAAGAAACCACCGGACCATTACCTTTTCCCATCACTTTGCGCTTTTTCAAACTTATGGCACAATGGACTCTTTTCCTTAAGCGCTGTATTTTAATATAATTTCACAATATTTACACCTTTATTTTAGCTACTTTTATTGACTACACCTCTTCTGGCCTTACTCTTGGAAGTTTAACAAGCTCCTTAACGCATGCTTTTCTGCGCATGCGTCTTGCTGCCTTGTCATTCATTCCTATGGAATTTGCTAGCTGTAGCCAAGTATTAGCACTGTGTATTAGCATGTTAAGAACAATATTCACGGATGTTAATGACGCTCATTTGCATTATATGGAAACAATAAGGCTTTTCACGGCTGAGGCAACGGCGAGGAGCAGCAGTGGAGCCGACACTCACTAAACCCAGGCCCAACTGTTCTACAGGAGGCGTCCAGCCTCCCCTCCTGGGGCAGGAACAGCTAACCCCCTGTTCTCCTTGTCTTCATCGGCGGTGGCTCTAAACAGCCACGAACCACACCCGGCTCCTTCCTGAGAGTGCCAAACCCAAAGACAACAGCTCCATCTGACCCTGCGGACCCACTGGCTTTTTCAATCCAAAACCCAGAGTCTGTCCCTCCGGTAATCACACACACACACACACCTGTTCGTTTAACAATGAAATAATAGTCTGAGTTTGGTTTTTGTATGAACATCTCATCATGATGGCTCTGTTTTAGTAGTAGTAGTTTGTAGAGCATAATGATGACTTTTTAGATTTTTCATTTATTTTATCGGTATTTTAGTGGCCAAAAAAAACAAAAAAACAAAATAAAAACTAAACTTAAGTGCCTAGTGTTTTAATACTGTTAGCCACCACTGTAGAGATATGTGGTTTTAACTGGACAGGACACTGAAAAATAAGCAAAGTTGTGAGATAAATGTAGTGGAGTAAAAATATAAAGTTGAAATAAATTGGAAATACTGAAGTAAAAGTACAGGTATCTCAAATTTCCTGCATTTGTGTCATTTGATGTTGCTGCTGATGAAAATAATCAAATGAATGAAGTCATAAAAGGTTAAAAAAAAATAAAAATAAAAAAAAAAAACCCTTTGGGATGATATTGTGATTTGATTGTGTGTGTGTCCTTAACCCTTTCATGCATACTGGTCACTACAGTGGACAGCTATTCTACAGCTGTTCTCTTGTATATTCATGGATTTTGTTGTTGTTTTTGTTTCTTACACATATCTGTATTAAGGTTTTAAGACACTACATATCTTTTCTGACATGAATTGGTAACATTATGTAGATCTCTCCTGAGCATAAACCCCGAGAATCACAAGCCCTCCCCATAGTTTTCACACAATTTATCAGTAAATACATGTTTCTGTGCGTCAAAAATTAAACGTGTGGTGCCCAGCTGAGTGGACATTTTTGCAACTTCATGAAAAATAGGTTCATAAGAATTTTGTTTTTCATTATTTTTTTTATGTATGTGTGTATTTATTTATTTATGTATTTTTCAGAAGAAAAATTTCAATCGCGTTGTTGTTTTCATGCCTAAAGAGGAATAAAAACACTCAGGAAAAAATTTTGATAAAGGTTCTCATAATTTGTGCGTGAAAGGGTTAAAATTTGTATCTATTTTATTAATTAGTGTCATGTTCAAATCCATTCCCATTAAAACAGTGTTTTCTTTGGTATGTAAATCTGTTGTGTGAGGCTTATTGTGTAACTTATGTTTGGTGAATATGTGAAGTTCAATCAAACCGTATTCTATGTGATTTAGCAGAAGGAGAAACAAGACAAGACAAGAAATATCACTGATGAAGAGAAAACTTCTGAAATCCAGACAGAGTCTGGATGGGACCGGCTGCCTGAAGTCTGAGGTGGACCCTGACCGGTCAGTTCCAGGTCGGTCCTCCATATAGAGACATATTCTGTCTCACCTTGGGGCCGCTGTCCTGTTCCTGAGAACCACACACCTCCTGTTGCCCCGGAGACCAAAAAGGGCCCAATGCTGCCCAGGTCAGCCCAGACCCCTCACCTCAGGACCCCCTCCACCCTGACCGAGAGAGGATGCAGACGAAGCACACCCAAAAGGAGCATGAACTAGACATGAAGGTCAGACATTTTTCCCTCATGGTCGTCTTCTTCTGCACGCCTGAAGGGTGTGAATGTAAACATACAGTTATCAAAGTATCTACAACTGATGAGCATTTAACATCTGTGACTTCTGGGTCAAATGAAAATATCCATGTTGCTCCACCTGCAGAAATAGAACTTCTTCCTTTCAGCTATTTTAGGAAACAGTTTGATGATGATTGCAAGTGAGTTTGTTATTGTTAATGACATGATTTTTCAGTGAAGTCCGTTATTAAAGTTAGGATACATTTTCCCCTTTTTTTTTACCTGTTAATTGGTCATGATGATCTTCATCTAAGTAACAAGTGCATCCAAAGACAAGACTGTTCTCATGAAATCGCGTTGTATGTCACCCCAGTTCTTATGGTTTTTGGCGTGCTATACATAAACATTTTCGACCTTTGGCGCGTTATTCAATGCCATTTGATTGTGTGTCAGTTTACGCCAAGATCTGGTTCACATAACCTTAACCCCTAACCCTAACCCTCAGTGCGTGATGACGCACCATGAACATACACGTGAAAAAGTTTATAATGCATACAGACAACATGCCAATTAAAAGTGGCGTGTATATTTACAGGAGTCATGATATCACGTAGCAAAGACAATGTGTGTACTGACCTGTTCACCATTCACAAAACTGCTAGAGAACAAGGTGAACGCTTAGATTTAATAACAGAATAAACCTTGTCCAGCCGTAAGCCGTAAAACACATCTGCTCAATGTTCTGGAACTATATTTGACCGTTTTTCTGTCTAGAACTATTCAGTTTAGATATATTTTAACTCTCAACAGCCTCTGAACAGAAGTATCCAGGCCCAATGATTCCTGTAAGCCTTGAGTTGATACATTGAGCTTCTTTTTTTGCAATATTTAGTTTAAAAAAAAAAATCTGTATATCATTGTTGTAACTAAGAAGAAGGTCCGACCAAATTAAGGTGCAGATAATTCCAGACTGCTCTGTACTGTAAATGATGCATTAAAGCACACGTGAAAGTCGGTGTTTTCTGAGCAACTGACTTCTCACTGCAAAAATCGAAATCTGGGGCAGTGAACTGTTAAAATCTCAGATAAATAGGGAGGAGCCAGACCATTTAAAGCTTTAAAAACAAACATTAAAATTTTAACATCAATACAATGGCAGACTGGGAGCCAGTGGAGAGAAGAGAGGATGGGGCTGATGTGGTTGAATCTGGAGGAGTTGGTCAGGAAACGGGCAGCTGCATTTTGTACAAGTTTTGTACAACAATTAGAATAGAATAGAATAGAATAGAATAGAATAGAGTAGCCTTTATTGTCCTGTATATAATGAAATTAGGAAATTAATATCGCTAGATACTTATGGACTTTTTTTTTTTTTACTAGAAAGAGAAAATGAAAATCAATCTGTTTTTTTTTTATTTGGTTTATCTGTTTTGGCAGTGAAAAAGAAAAACGCCTTGAAATCCAATTTGAATTTGTCTATTTTAAAATGAAAATCAATTACCCACTAGTTCTTCTTTTGTTTCTGAAAAGAAAATTCATTTACCAAAAGATACACTGACCTGTTTTTAACAAGCACATCAGAATTTGATTGTGTGTGCTCTGTGTATACAATGACAATAAAAGGAATGTTGAATCTTCTCCCTCCCTGATTGGGTTTGAATTCATGTTTTGACACTTAAATCTTCTAATGGTATGATTGTTTATTTCCATATTTTCAAGTTTAACATGAGACTGAACTCCAACATCATAATTAGTTGACTATTTCAACAAAAACTTCCCAAGGCTTAAGGCAGTAATTAAATCAGTGGTATCTGGTGGCAAATATTTGATCCACAAGCACCAGGCTCATTGATTCCAAAGTAATTCACTATACAATAAATATAGAATAGATGTAAACAATGTGAAAAACCAAAAAAGTAGAAAGACAAGCTCTGCAGAAAGTCATTTAATTCAGTCAAAATTTTGCAATGAGAAAAAAAATCAAAATCCTCAGGTTGAGCTTCTGCTCTGTTCTTCGGGGGCATTTTAGCTGAGACCATCTGTGATTGTCACCCAAATAGCTGTGGTGCTGTCATGGCTAGTGGAGGTTGTAGCCAGGTGTGATGTAAAATTTTTACCCTGTAAGAATTATGTGCGTGCTTCCATCAGGTAACATCCGTTAGTCACCCGGTAGTGAAATCTGTCATACGGACTTTACCATGTGCAGATCATGTTCAGATTTTTCAAGATGTAGTCAAAGATGTCTGTCTTGAAGGAGCAGCTGGAGATACTGATCAAATACTTGAGCAGGGGGCAGTATCCCCCTGAACTGAAGAAAGCACAGAAAAGCAATATCAGAAACCAAGCCAAGACCCATTTCCTGGACAGTAACAGTAAGTAATGACATACTATGTCATGTGTATTATTGAAACTAGAACAGGTTTCTTGCACTTCATGTACTGCATATGAATCTCTCCCTGCAGCAGGTGATTATTTTCATTACTCGGTTGATCTTCCAAATGAATCAGTTGCTTTTTTTGGTTGAAAGACTAAGTAAAAGTCCCGAATTCTGACTTTTTTTTTTTTGCAAAATTCTGACTTTAATCTCAGAATTCTGACTTTCATCTTGGAATTCTGACTTTTTTCACAGAATAATAATGATTAAAAAATATATTGGACCTTTTTTTTCTACAGTGGCCCTAATCCTCTTCCATATATTTACATATTTGTAATAATATCAAGAATTTTAAACTGACAATCATAAACTATATTTGACTGCACTACTATAACCTCTGCAATGATGAATTCATATACTGCATATGAATCTCTCACCGCAACAGGTGATTATTTTCATTTTTCGGTTGATCTTCCAAATGAATCAATTGCTTTTTTTGATTGAAAAACTAAGTAAAAGTCTTTCCCAAAGCCCAAGATAATGCCCTAAAAATATGCTGCTCGGTTCACAACCTAAAGATATTCAGTGTACTCTTATAAAGGAGGAAAGAAGTTGAAAATATTCACATTTAATTAGCAGGAGCAAGAGAAATTGGACTTTTTGGCTCATCCTTTGTCAAAAAAATGTTGTAGTCATAATTCAATAGTAAGTAATTGATTGATGATTGTGAATCCATCAATTAAAACAAAGACAGGAGTTGTATTGTAACTGTTATATAGTGAAACCATTCGTCTGTGTGTGATATTAAATCTGAAAATGTGACATAAGTGCAAGTAATAAAAATAAAGCAGTAGTGATTGTATTGGTACAAAGTTTAATCCAAACAAAACACACATCGTCCTTTGACATTTCGAGTGCAACAAAATTCATCCCATAAAAGTAGGATGATTACAGCAGTATGACAAACACCACAGATCAAACTAAAGCCTTTCATCAAACAGTAACTTACATCCAACCAAATATCTGGAGTAAGTCACATAAAAATGTCATGTCCGGTAATCAAAACAGATGCTTTAAGATGAAGTCGAGAGTCCAAAAACATTATTTTCAGATTAATCGCTGCCTTCAAAGACTCACACTGTGTCATATTTTAAAAAAAAACATATTGCATGACAGATTTACATTTAACTGCAGTGACATTGAACTGTAATCTAAGAGAAGAACCACCATTCATAAAATAATTCTGTGTCAACTATTGGAAAGAAAAGAAACGGCAACAAATAAAAATACAGAATCTGATATTTGAGTTGTTTTTTTGTCTGTATTTTATTTCTGATTTTATTGTAAAGCACTTTCTGAAACCTTTCTGCAAAAAGTGCTATATAAATAGATTTTATTATTATAACTTTATTATTAGCAAATTTAACCCAACCCTCTAGGTGTTTTTTTCCACTTTACAGAAAACATGGTGTCATAATTCACTACTTCAGACGTTATAGACTCTAGATATTAAACTGCATTTTTTACAGTAGTTTTTGTGGTTTAGGAGCAGCTAGAGCGGACCGTCCAATAAACCAGAGGGTTGGCAGTTCGAATCCCACTCAATCTAAGTCACAGGTGTCAAACAAGCGGCCCACGGGCCAAAACCGGCCCTCTCAAGGTTCCAGTCCAGCCTGTGGCATGAATTTGCAAAGTGCAAAAATTACACTGATATTAACAATCAAGGATGTTGAACTGATTTTAGTTCAGCTTCCACATACAGACTAATATGATCAAAAATATAATAGTAATAATAACCCTTTAAAGCGTAATATTAACAATATTCTTCCTGTTACTAAATGTTTTCTGCATTTGTAGATCCACTCTGATCTGTAAGTTGTTAATAATAAGCTGATACATAATATTGTAGAAATTGTTCATAGTTTAGTAACAAATTCCAAACTTAAAATTGTATCAATATTATGCCTGTTACCAAATGTTTGTGTAGCATTGTTTGTACATCTATAAATGATGAGGCATAATATTGTTAAAATTGCACTTATTTTTCTTAAGAAATTTTAGGTTTTTTCAGGTTATTTACGTCTTTTTGTTTGGATAGTTTGTAAATGTAAATATTTTCAGAATTTTACATTCTTTGTTGCTATAAAACAAAGAGAAAATCTTGGAGTTGTCATTATTTATAGGTTATTATACTATTATTTTAATGGTTCGGCCCACTGACGATCAAATTGGGCTGAATGTGGGCCCTGAACTAAAATGAATTTGACACCCCTGACCTAAGTGTTTTGTCATTTCAGCTGAGAATGGATCATGCCATGGGACAAAGCTACATTTATTAATATTCCCCCCGTGTACCTTCATAAAACACTGTACAATGTAAATTTCGGTCCCTGCAGTAATAAAACAACACAAACCTGACACAAGCTGCACAACACCTCCTTTTAACAACTTTAACACATACACATAAACGCAAACAAGTACAGGTAAGCAGAAATGCACACACACTGCAAAATATTTTTATGTGAAATGAGGGAAAACAGGTTTGTCAAAGACTGTTTTTGAATATTTATTAATCAATCCTGTCTAAAAAAAAAAGTAGAGCAATGACAATAACAAACTAATGGCTCTTTTTCCTCTGGGGTAATCTCCTTTCACGCTCTGTTTTCAGGGCATTAGCAGTTTTCGTCTGTACTGTTTCCTTTTAGCTGTTTTACTTTTGTTTTGTCTTAGTTTTTGTCTGTTGGAGCCTCTTGCCAGGTCATCATTGGAAATGAGAGCTGTTCTCAATTGATTTTACCTGGTAAAATAAAGTACTAATAATAATAACAGTGCCTCATACTCCACTATAACTCTCATAATATGGAGGCGCTGCACCAGTTTCAGCCTGTAGTTCACAGTTTATAATGGTGGTAAGATGACATTTTACAAATGGAAAAAAATTTATTTTGGAATCAAATCTGAAGTCAGGTCAGTTATTAAACAAGGTGCCTTGATTTAAAAGATATCAAAATAATTGTCATCATATTTGTTGTTTCAGTCTCTCATGAGCACACAATACATGACTCAAGAAGCGACGGGTTTATCCTTCACCTTCTCTGTTTTCCATATCACTACAGATCTTCATGGACCACTCTGCCCATGTGTTTGTTGAGCCAGTTCTGCAGCAGAGGAAGGTTAGAGTCAGTCCAGCGGATGTTGTCCTCAATGGTTTCATAGGCCTGTTGGATGCATCTCATCTCTGAGCCTGTTTCCTCAGTCAGGGAGCCGAAAAAGCTTTTCACCTGAGCACATATACAGCAGAAAGCACTATGACACACCAGTGGGTTGTGGAGCGTCCAATTGCACATTAATTCTTTAGAAAATAAGTGGTGCCAGACACAACAAACCCCACCCCTCGCACGTATTGTAGCTCATTTTGGCATCAATCCAACTGCATGTGCTGATTTCAGCATATCAATTGCCTCTATTTATGTGCCAAGTTTGAAGTAAATTGAACCAAAATTGATGTTTTTATAGACATTTGAAATTTCTCCCATTATACATAAATGGGAGACAAAAAAGATTTTAAAAATTCATAAAAAACTGGAACTTTGACCTACTTTTCCCAAAATGTAATGTGATCTTTTCTGGGTCACTGGCAACCTATAAACCCAAATGGTATGAATTCAACCAATAGTTTTGTTGCTATAGACATGTGGAATTTCGCCCATTGTAAGTAAATGGGCGGGGTGGAGTGGGGTGGGGTTTAAAAAATTCATAAAAAACTGAAACTTTCACCCATTTTTCCCAAAATGCAATGACATTTATTCTGGGTCACTGGCAATCTATGAACCAAATTTGATATGAAGTCAACCGATGGTTTTGCTGCTACAGACATGTAGAATTTTGCCCATTATAAGTGAATGGGAAAAAAAAGATTCAAAAAATTAATAAAAATTTAAACTTTGACCTATTTTTCCCAAATTGGAATGACATCTATTCTGGGTCACTGGCCATCTATTAACCCAGTTTGGTATGAATTCAACCAATGGTTTTGCTGCTAGAGTGTTAATAATCAAACAAACCGAACCAAAAACAAGATGATCTTGATAATGTGAATTAATTTTCAAATGTTTTAAAGTAGAAACATTACAAATTGCCCCTTTAAGTAGTGACAGTACATGAGTGCTGCTCACCTCATTGAGCATCTCCCTGGTCGAGTACTGGTTCGTCACTCCGTTCACCAGGTATGAGATAGCCTTTGCAGAGGGTCTCTGCCGTGGCATCTCACCATGTGATCTCACAGTCAGACTGTGATGCGAGAACACCTGGTGAGATGCTTCGAGAGGAACAGGATACCTCCTTTCCCTTCAGCTCCTTGCCGTCGACGTGGACCGCCCCAAGTTCATACAATAGATGTGTTCTGTCGCTGCCGCCAACCCGACGATGGGCGCTGGATGATAGAGTGCAGTGAATGCAACGAGTGGTATCACAGAGGATGTGAAAACATTCCCTGCTATGTCTCCAAGACATATGTTTTTACCTGTTCCACTTGTAAAAAGTAAAGACATATAACATATGTTTTTATTGTTATGACCCTGGGTCATAATTTGTGTGTATATGTATATATTTTCTGTTACTGTGTGTGTTTTCCCCCCAGTCCTGTGGGGGTGCTGTGTTTCTTTTGTGTCCCTTTTGTTTAATGCAGGAAGCTGCTGATTGGTGGAGCCAGATAGATCACCATATTTAAATGGGCCTGGATCCAGCAGCAAGTCGTCTTCTTTGCCCCCTGCCAGCTCTCAACCATGTATCCTGTGTGTGCGTCTGTTGTCAGTCGTCGTGTGTGCCTTTGTGTCTGTGTTAGATTGTAAATAGCTGTAAATAGTGTTTTCTTTTGTGAATCAGTCCTATTTTCTGGTAGGGGAGGGCGGTTTTTTTTGTGAGGACGAGTCCCCAAGTTATGTTACGGCCCGGCCTAGGGGTTTACCGAGACATACATAATGTGCTCTTTTTGCTCCCTGCCAACTCCCAACAAGAGTTCCTGTGTGTGTTTCCTGGTTGTCAGTCATCGTGTGTGTTCGACTGTGTCCGTGTAATTGGTAAATTGTATATAGTTGTAATTAGTGTTTTCTTTTGTGAATCAGTTCTATTTTCTGGTAGGGGAGGGCAGTTTTTTTTTTGTTTTCACCTTTTCTCCTGTTTTTGGTTAGGGAGTTTAGGTTAGTTTAATGTATTTTATTTCTTGCATTTTGTTTTGGATTAGAGAATTTAGTTTGAACCTTGAAGACGACTTGTTTCTTGTTTTAGCCGAGCCCTCCCCTAACCCTCCTTTAGTTATTTCATAATAAATATTTGGACTGTAGTGTTGGACTGATGTGTGTGCTTGGGAGTTGGGAGGGGACAAAAAGAGCACATTATGTACGTCTCGGTAAAGCCCTAGGCCAGGACGGAACATTATCTGTTTCACTTACGAGTATCTGGGCTACACTTCTTACAAACATTAAAGAAATTTGTTTTTATCTGTTCTAAGATATCTGTTGTCATTGTTTTTAATGACTTGTGTATTGTTTCATTGTACATGTACATATATTGTTAGACATTGTTATGTTGTTATATTGTTATGTATTACGTAATGAAATATCAATGAAATTAAATGACATTTGTTTGTGCTTGTTTCTGCTACCCAAGCCCCTGAAGCTTAAAATCTAAAAGAACATTCTTGCCCACCTTGTAAATTCTATTGCCTGAAATATGCTAAACATTTATAACATTCTTATATTTATACAGTACATCCAATATATCAAGCTTTAGAATGTACGAGGAGGGCAAAATGTTCAATTTGAAGGCAAACTAAGGAGGTTTAATTTAACAAATATTTAAATACAACAATGACACTCCTACATATATCTAAAAAAAACAATATTTTTTTTACATCTATATATAAAACATACCCCTTCAAGCTGTGCTGAAGTTTTCTCTACGGTCCTGTTGTTTATTTGTCATTTACTATAGTAAATTTCACTTTATTTGGATAAAAATTGTACGGGACACTGGCTGGGGGCAATATTGTCCCAACTAGCGGTAGTTGTAGCCTGGCACAAATCTTGCCTTAGTCTGGATATTACAGAGGCACCTTTCCAGAAAGCATACGCCTCAAGTCAAATGAAATGAACCAAACCAAAACAGCGGTGATTTTCACACTCAGTTCAGCCAATGACACGCTCTGGTGATACAATGAGCTCTTCTCTGCTCCTCGAAATTTTACAGAAGGGATGAGATCTCACTGTGGCACTTCTGGTGGCTGCCGGTGCCTGTGGTTCACTGTTTCTGGTGCCAGTAGCTTGTTTCCAGTGGCTGTGGTACCGCTGCCACTGTTCTGTTGGTACGGAGCAGTTGACAGTGGCTAGTGCATCATACGACTATACGGACGTTCCAGCCAGGCATGAAGTAAATGTGTTTGTCGGGTATGGAATGGGAGTCAGGCTAATGCAGGTCAGTTTGTTCGTGAATCTAGACCAGATTTTGTTGAAATGAGTACTTTTGAAATTGAAGCAGAGTTTTGTTTTTTTTTTCCAACTGAAATTTCGTTTAAGATTTTTTAAAAGATACGACTTTATTCCCTCAATATTATTGCTTTTATTCTCAATATATCACTTTATTCTCGTAAAATTATGACTCTTTTTGTATTCGACTTTATTCTGATGAAAATACAGGTTTCATCTCGATATTTTACGACTTTATTCTCACAGTGACAGGTGTTTTTCTTATGTGGACCTAATACGCCGTTGTAGTTAACAGGTTCTTCCAGTGTGGAATATTTAGCTGATTTCTGGTTTTCCAGTGGGGGACGATTGTCTTCTTGGCGACAGTTAGGGCCGTGAATAATGTTTTAATCAGTGTAATGGTCCATTAGGGGATGGAGGATGGGTAAAAAGAGAGAAACGTTAATTGGTACAATGTTGAAACAGACTGTTTAAAACGGATGTATGTGTCCAATAAGTTCGAGAATGTGGTGGACAAGGACATGAAATAAACGTATCAAGAGGAAGTACGGGGTAAATTGTGGGTTTGACTAGGCCAACGGTTGAAGCCTTTCTCCCAGGATTTTCCGTGGATCAACTCTGGACCTGTTAAAAAAAACCTCTGGACCTGTTGCTGTGATCCTGCCTCTCTCCTGCCTTCTTCGTCATTACTCACTCATCCATACAGGTCTGATAGTGTTTATTATATTGTTCCATAGATGGTAGAGGTTGCTACTATTTGCACCAACCGTTGTAGTAGTATATCCACTTTTAATACTTGTATTTGTAGTAGTAGTATTAACAGTTATGTACATTTGTTCTGGTTTGTAGTAATTATATTAACACCAGCTGATCTACTTTTTGACAGTTCTAGTTCAGTTATCTGTGCATTAATTGCATCTATGTGTCCCTCCCCGTCCCCCAGTCTCTTTCTCTCTCTATTTTTTTCTCTTCCTTTACCCTCTCTCTTTTACTCCAACTGGTCAAGGCAGACGACCATCCTCCAGGACTCAGGGTCTGCTCCAGGTGACCGCCTGTTAAAAGGAAGTTTTTCCTCGCCACTGTCACCAGTGTTTGCTCCTGGAGGATTCTGTTGGGTTTCTGTAAATTGGTTTGAGAGTCTGGTTTTGACCAGCTGTATTTGTAAAGTGCCATGAGGTAACTTTTGTTATGATTTGGCGATATATAATAAATTTGATTTGATTTGACCAGTATCAGTTATTTCTAATTTATTGTGTTCCTTCTGTTTTTATCTTGTCATGTGCTCACCTATAGCTTTTACCTTGTTCTTTTCATGACACACTGCTCCTTATTCCCCTTCAAACATTTTCCATTGCATATCTATGATATTAGATTATATTAGGATTATGCAGGCCCCAGTTTTCCAAAAGCTTTTATTATCACGTTTTCATTAAAGGGTTGCAAAAAAAAAATAATGGGAAGAACACAACAATCACCATGCAAACACAACAACAAAGTCAGTGTTTATAATATGTCAATCTGTTTGCAGAAGTACGCATCTGCTAGTAATGAGTTGGAACTCTTCTATGAAGAACTGACGTGGTTCGGTGCCGCTGCGGCACCTGGCACTGAGCTGCGGCACCACGGTACTACGGCACCTGGCACCGAGCCGTGGTACCGGAAGTGAGCCACAGGCGGTGTCGGTGCCTCAATATGCACCTGCTGTCTCTCAAACCTAAACACAATCTACTTTCTACTCCTTACATTTTTAAAACCGTTTTAATGCAACTCTGTCACATGCTCTGAAAAGGCAATCAATCAAAAAAGAGTCCAAAGCCTCATATATTTTATGAAGTTACAAAGCAAATTTGTTCAGCACCAAAAGGCAGCCAGACTGCTGCTGTTTAAACTTAGGTACCATGGGTAGCAATAGGGGGGATGGGAATGGGTGTGGGCTGCCTGCCAACCCATTCGCCACCTCCCCTCTTTCATACCCATTCACAACCATTCACTCAGTCATTCTCCATCTCTCCTCATTCACACCATTCACCCCTCCTACTTTTGGAGTCGACATACCTCGACATACATACCTCGATAGGGCCGTGATCCCCATGCCCTTGGTATATGCCCCACGGCAGATATGTTGACGCTGTTACCTTGACGCTATCTACTCCCCGCCTACCGTCGGCACCTGTTTATGTCATCACTTCCCCAAGGCCGACATACTTCCGAACATGGGCGAACTTCATCTTCCTACCAGCCAACCTCGACAAAGTCTGTGAACCCCATGCCCGTCCGTACGAAGGACCCCGAGTCCATGAGACCAGATACTGCCGATGCGGCACCCCCGCCCCCTATCTAACCTAACCTATTTTAAGGCAACATGCCAACATTTCCCCTCATAGGGGGGGCATTCACTTGCATTCTCACTGTGTGCATGTTTTTGAATGGGAGGGGAGAACATGCAAACTCCCACAGCAGGGGGTAGGGCTCGAACCCACGACCTTCCTGCTGTGAGGCGCAGTACTTAACACTGCGCCACTGCGCCCCCTAGTTCTATTGGCCAAACTATAAAATTTAACCTCTATTTTCTGAAGGGGAGGGGGGTGGTGGTGGAATGTTTTGTATAAACTGTGTGTCATTACTAAACCATAGAAGTTGATTGTACTATTTTTCCTCCAGCATAGTGCAGTGCAATAATCATGATTAGCAGAGATAACTGAATGGGTTTTGTTTCTGTTTGTCCATCCGGTACCTGGAGCCGCATCCCCGCCATGTTTAGGATTTGGACCGGGGATACACTTGAGGACAGCAGGTGAGTGTCAAAGCTGTTATCTTACTGTATTGATCCATCAGACCTGTCCATGGTCTGTGACTTAGGTAAACACTAACACCAACTATGTGTTCAGAAGAACATTAGCTGTCGGTTCAGTGTTCAGAATACCTCACTTGTTTGTGCTTGTGGCTAATGCTAATGCTTATCACAAGCTAGCGAGCTACCGATGTTAGCCTGTGTTCGGTGACAGATGTTGGTGGAGAGACAGTGGGTGCATATTGAGGCACCGACACCGCCTGTGGCTCACTTCCGGTACCACACCAGGTGCCGTGGCACCGCGGTGCCACAGCTCAGTGCCAGGTGCCATGGTGCGGTGCCAAGGGTTTCTGTGAGTTCCACTGGACTGTGAGCTAAGGAAGCGCCTTGTTCACAATGCTGATGATGCACAGATAACTGAACTACAACTGACAAAAGTAGAAACCCTAATCAGTGTTGGCGCTAACCTTTGTATGAAATGTCAACAAGCTTTAAACGGGATTCTAGTGAACTGAAATGTTTATTTCATGTCTTTGTCCACCACATTCTCCAACTCGGACATATGCATCCGTTTTAAACAGAGTGTGGCCGAGCTGGCAGCCACATTTCAGGGTCGCTATCCTAAGCCCAGTGAACATTCAACCTTGTATCAATAAATGTTTCTTTCTTCTTTTTTTGTTATTTATTTTTTTTATTTTTTTATCCATCCTCCATCCCCTAATGGACCATTACACTGATTAAAACAATATTATTCACGGCCCTAACTGTCGTCAAGAAGACAATCGTCCTCCACTGGAAAACCAGAAATCAGCTAAATATTCCACACTGGAAGAACCTTTTAACTACAAAGGCATATTAGGGCCACATAAGAAAAGAAAAACACTTGTCACTACGAGAATAAAGTCGTAAAATATGAAGATGAAACCTGTATTTTCATGAGAATAAAGTCAAATACAAAAAGTCATAATTTTACGAGAATGAAGTGATATATTGAGAATAAAAGTATTAATATTGAGGGAATAAAGTCGTATCTTAAAAAAAAAAAAATCTTAATTTAACAGAATTTCAGTTGAAAAAATGTCTGCTTCACTCAGTCTCAAAAGTACTCATTTCAATAAAATCTGGTCTATATTCACGAACAAACTTACGTCTGCATTATTAGCCTGACTCCCACTCTGTAACCATCAGACACATTTACTTCATGCCTGGCTTGAACGTCCGTATAGTCGTATGATGCGCTAGCCTTTGTAAATTGCTCTGTACCAATAGAACAGTGGCAGCGGTACCACAGCCACTGGAAATAAGCCACTGGCACCAGAAATAGTGAACCACAGGCACCGGCACCTCAGGCACCGGTGCCACAGGCCACAGTGAGATCTCGTCCCTACTGGAGAGACAGCGGGTGCATATTGAGGCACCGACACCGCCTGTGACTAACTTCTCGGTGCCAGGTGCCGCGGCACTGCAGTAGGGCCGCGGCAGAGCCGTGATCCCCATGCCCTTGGTATGTGCCCCACGGCAGATATGTTGACGATGTGGCCCCGCAGCGGCACCGTGGGGCCCATTCTATAACTGACAAACACATTTACTTCATGCATGGTTGGAACGTCCATACAGTTGTATTATGCGCTAGCCACTGTCAACTGCTCTGTACCAATAGAACAGTGGCAGCGGTACCACAGCCACCGGAAGTAAGCCACAGGCCACCGTGAGATCTCGTCCCTATTGTTGCTATGCTTTTGACTTTTTTTTTTCCTACTTGTCCAGAATGCTAGTCTGGCTGCCAGGCTACCATGAGCTGCTCTAGCTAACAGCTAGCCGGCAGGTCCACCCCACGAAGAAAGTTGTACCTAGTGGTCTGGGAAAATGGCTGGAGAATCACAGCAGAAGTGCTTGGTAAACAAAAAAGGCAAGTCAAATTCAATTGTATGGAATCACTTTGGGTTTGATGAAGAAGACAAAGAGCAAAAACACATCACATGCTAAAAGTGTTTGTAGTTGTGTCTGCACCGACCGCTAACACAACAAACCTTTGTAAACATCTAAAGTTTAACCACCATGATAATCTGATGAAAAACCAAAACACACAAAAAAACAACAACTCCGTCTCTAACTTCGTCCGCAATGCAATCTTCAATCTCTGAATCTCTTTAGGTGCAGCTCCCTTCTCATCACCATCGGAGACAAAAGAAAACAGAGTCCATGACCTGGTCAAAGGTATGTGCTCCATTAACACCACTGACAACTGGGGCTTCAGACTAATGGTGAAAACACTGGACAAATGCTAGGTTTGGCCTTCAAGACATTATTTTACACCAGCTGCTACTACATTGAACATACTTGAATTTATAATTTGCACTTTACATGAGTTGGTTTTTTTTTTTTATTGCTATGGTTCTATGGCAAGTCTACAGCAGTTTAATTACAGAGCACTATTTGTTTACAAAAGGAAACAGACTTGAATTTACAGTATACTTATTTCCATTCAAAGATTTTTTTTTGTTTTGTTTCGTACAAAAGTGAACATTCTTTGTTTTAGTGTTTAAAAGCTTTATTCATGTTTAACCCTTTCATGCATAGTGGTCCTTCCAGTGGACAGCTATTCTACAGCTGTTCTGTTGTTTATTCATGGGTTTTGTTGTTTTAGTTCCATATCACTCAACACAGTGGACTCTTATGCATCATTCCAAACACTGCAATTCATACAATTACTGTGACTTTACTGCTTTTGATAAACCTGATCTGCAGTAACATGTTTTAGTGTAAATCAGTTGCTAATTGTTATTAACCTGTAATTAACAGTTTTCTATGGGGCGCCGAATGTAAAAATTCAGTCACTGTTTAAAGGTGTCATTTTGTGAACATTTAGCTCACTTTTCTCACATTTAGCTCACCTTTCTTTAATTTGAGACACAAATTTGTGTAAAACTGCATGTTCTTTAGATTTGTTAAAAATGTGTACAAATGAAAAATAAATCCTAAATCTAAATGTTAAATCTAAATGTAAATGTTAACTCTAAATCTAAATGTTAAATCTAAATCCTAAATCTAAATGTTAAATCTAAATCCTAAATCTAAATGTTAAATCTAAATCTAAATGTTAAATCTAAATCTAAATGTTAAATCTAAATCTAAATGTTAAATCTAAATCTAAATCCTAAATCTAAATCTAAATGCTAAATCTGTGAAGGCGTTAGTACAAACACTGAATCCAAATGCAGGAACTCGGACACAAAAATAAGGTTCAAAAGGTTTATTAGTTACACAAAAGTGTAAGAGTAATAATAGTGACAGAATCTTGAGGATAATGGTAGGAGAAATCCTCCTCTGATTCGTCCTCCGGTTTGAGGGCAGCAGCCCGTCTCCCCGAGCGGCGTTTGGGGTATTTTTCCCGACTGGGGAAAAGCAAAGGGAGGTCAGGGACGGAAACAGGTCATGCACAGGCAGGCTATCACTCAGGCAACAGGACATAAGGGCTAGACAAATACTCACGTACCAAAAAGTCAGGGCGAGAAGATCGAAACCAGGAAACCAGATGAGGCAGACAAAACCGACAGGGAGCAGGCAGAAGGCAAAAAACCGAGGAATCCAAAAAGGGTCACAACAGGCAGACAAAACGAACAAACGAGGTCAAAACACTGGTTAGAACTACAAGAGTTACAAACTGGCGTCTGACTAAGGGAAGAGACAGGGTTTAAATACACAAAAGGGAGGGAAGACAACTAGACACAGGTGGAGCAAATCAGGGCGGAGACAGGTAATCAGGTAAGAGGTCAGGGAGAACAGGGAACAGGAAGTAAAGACGACAGACAAGACACATGAGGGGAAACTTAACAAAATAAAACAGGAAATGACAAACAAAACATAAAAGACAGACAAAACCAGACTAACGTCTGGCTGCGGGTATGACAAAATCTAAATGTTAAATCTAAATCCTAAATCTAAATGTTAAATCTAAATCCTAAATCTAAATGTTAAATCTAAATCTAAATCCTAAATCTAAATCTAAATGTTTAGAAAATATGCAAATTAGGCAGGTTGGCCCACACCCTTTGCCTCAGCCCCGCCCACATCACCGACAGCAGAAAGAAGAGACATGGTGGGCTTGGAAATCGAGAGGGCAGTTATAGCTGGCGTACGGGCTGCCCTTCAGGGCACTGCTCCACCGGTGCAGTCCACACCACAAACGGTAAATCAAGCGGTTGAATTTCAACTTTTTAGCTCTTCATGAACAGAGTTACCGCTAACTTGAAGCGTGAAGTTGGTTCCGTAAACGGAACCAGTTCCGAGTTCCGAAAACGGAACTGCTCCGTTTATGGAACCTGTTCCGTTTTCGGAACTCGCAACCAGTTCCGTTTAAGGGTCCAGTCCCGTTTAAGTGTCATGGAAGTAAGCCGTGCTCCGACCTCCATGCACCGCTTAGCGTCCTCCAAGCCCGGCTCCTGCGGGGCTTGGAGCTGCTCTAACCCGCAGTGAATCGCGAGAACAAGCCGGTCCTCCACGGACCTCGGATCTCGTTCTGAATAATGCTCTCCATCAGGTCCGACCCATAAATTAATACACATGTGCACTCTTCTGCTGTTTAGATTTTCTTTAATGCTGGTGAATATCATTTTATTTTACTTCATTAACGCCAACCCCAACTTCCACATCGCCGGTTGTGCCCTGCACAAAGCGGGCTCCATTATAGAACGTTATGACATGTTTAAAGTTAAGGGGGAAAAATCTATAATGTGATATGAGGAATGAATCGTGCGCTGTCCGTTGTGCTGAATCCGAGACCCTTACACGGAAGCAGATCCGCGAAAGTTTATCTTTGTTTTGAATGTGTTTGAAAGAAGGTGTTTCAGGGGAGTCACTCATCCGATTTTATTGAGAACTTATGGTTGTTGTTGTTGTTGTTGTTGTTTTTGTTGTTGTTGTTTGTTTTGTGTTTAAGAAAAGTTTTTGTTTTACTTCAAACAATGAATTTACCTGTATTTCTATTAGCCCTGTACGCTGCATATGTGTAATACAGCACCATGGACAGCGCACGAGTCATTCCTATATCACATTGTATTATAATTTTATTCCTTATACAACTTTAAACATGTCATAACGTTCTATAATCATACCGTTCAAGGAATATATGACAGTATGACACAGTAACTCTATTCAGCCCATACAGACCCAAACCACCACAGTCCAAAATCATCTACTGCTCTAAAATGTTTAAGAACTTCTTAACCACTAATCCGATCAATACATGCAAATAATTGGTGTAAAATGCAATTTGTCATCTTTTCATGGTCAAAGTAGAGCATCCACCCTGGCTTGGTTCCGAGTTCTGTGAACGAAAACGATTGTCGGAACTGGATCCGCGCCCCGGGTCGCAGCGGCTCGCTGCGAGGCTTTGCAAGCCGCAGAGGCCGGCGTTTGGAGCCCGTAGGACGGCTTCCATGGCATGCGGCGATGTGGGAGTTGGAGTTAACATTAAGGAAGTCATAAATGACATTCACCAGCATTAAAGAAAATGTAAACAGCAGAGGAGTGCAAATGTGTATTACTTTTTGGCTCAGACCTGAAGGAGAGCATTATTCTGAACTAGATCCGAGGTCCGTGGAGAGGCGGCTTGGTCTCCCGGTTCAGCCCGTTTTAGAGCACCTCCCAGGCCCACAGAAGCCGGCCTTGGAAGACCTGATGAGCCTGGAGCTTGGAGGTCCGTGCTGCGGTGTGGTGTACCGGGTCACAGCGGCTTAGTGCACCAGTCTGCAAGCTGGCGCTAGAAGCCTGGAGCCCGCTTTGTGCAGGGCACAACCGGCGATGTGGAAGTTGGGGTTGGCATTAATGAAGTAAAATAAAATGATATTCACCAGCATTAAAGAAAATCTAAACAGCAGAAGAGTGCACATGTGTATTAATTTATGGGTCGGACCTGATGGAGAGCATTATTCAGAACGAGATCCGAGGTCCGTGGAGGACCGGCTTGTTCTCGCGATTCACTGCGGGTTAGAGCAGCTCCAAGCCCCGCAGGAGCCGGGCTTGGAGGACGCTAAGCGGTGCATGGAGGTCGGAGCACGGCTTACTTCCATGACACGTAAACGGGACTGGACCCTTAAACGGAACTGGTTGCGAGTTCCGAAAACGGAACAGGTTCCATAAACGGAGCAGTTCCGTTTTCGGAACTCGGAACTGGTTCCGTTTACGGAACCAACTTCACGCTTCAAGTTAGCGGTAACTCTGTTCATGAAGAGCTAAAAAGTTGAAATTCAACCGCTTGACTTACCGTTTGTGGTGTGGACTGCACCGGTGGAGCAGTGCCCTGAAGGGCAGCCCATACACCAGCTATAACTGCCCTCTCGATTTCCGAGCCCACCATGTCTCTTCTTTCTGCTGTCGGTGATGTGGGCGGGGCTGAGGCAAAGGGTGTGGGCCAACCTGCCTAATTTGCATATTTTCTAAACATTTAGATTTAGGATTTAGATTTAACATTTAGATTTAGGATTTAGATTTAGATTTAACATTTAGATTTAGGATTTAGATTTAACATTTAGATTTAGGATTTAGATCTAGATTTAACATTTAGATTTAGATTTAACATTTAGATTTAGATTTAACATTTAGATTTAGATTTAGGATTTAGATTTAGATTTAACATTTAGATTTAGATTTAACATTTAGATTTAGATTTAGGATTTAGATTTAACATTTAGATTTAGGATTTAGATTTAACATTTAGATTTAGAGTTAACATTTACATTTAGATTTAACATTTAGATATAGGATTTATTTTTCATTTGTACACATTTTTAACAAATCTAAAGAACATGCAGTTTTACACAAATTTGTGTCTCAAATTAAAGAAAGATGAGCTAAATGTGAGAAAAGTGAGCTAAATGTTCACAAAATGTCACCTTTAAACAGTGACTGAATTTTTACATTCGGCGCCCCATAGTTTTCTGAAACAAAAAGTTTGTTTTGTTTTTTTGCACATCCTCCAGAGACCCAGAAATGCATTTTGTCCTCTGTAGGGGAAAAAAGTTTGACAGTTTAACTTAAATGCTGTCCATTGCAAAGGACATTCCATTAAAAATCAATCTATAAAAAAAATTATTTTAAAAATTAATCTGAAAAAACCGTTGCATAATGCAGTTTCCAATCAAGACAATTTTTTAGTGTAAAAAAGCTAAAATTGTCAATTTCCTGGGTCTCAGGAGGATATTATCTTCATGAAATGAGTAATAACTAGTATTTGAGTATGATAAAAATGTGAGACAACATCGACAACAACTGACCTCGACTGGGGATGTTGTCGGATGGTGGAAGGAATACTTCGAGGACCTCCTCAATTCCACTGCCACGTCTTCCATGGAGGAAGCAGAGGCTGAGGTCTCAGAGGTGGACTCATCCATCACCCAAGCTGAAATCACTGAGGTGGTTGGCAAGCTCCTCGGTGGCAGGGCACCGGGGGTGGATGAGATTCGCCCTGAGTACCTTAAGTCTCTGGATGTGCAGGGACTGTCTTGGCTGACACGTCTCTGTAACATCGCGTGGCAGTCGGGGACAGTACCTCTGGATTGGCAGACTGGGGTGGTGGTCCCCCTTTTTAAGAAGGGGGACCGGAGGATGTGCTCCAACTACAGGGGGATCACACTCCTCAGCCTCCCGGGGAAAGTCTATTCCAGGGTACTGGAGAGGAGGATCCGACCGATAGTCGAACCTCGGATCCAGGAGGAACAATGCGGTTTTCGTCCTAGTCGTGGAACACTGGACCAGCTCTATACCCTCCATCGGGTGCTCGAGGGTTCATGGGAGTTCGCCCAACCAGTCCACATGTGTTTTGTGGATTTGGAGAAGGCATTCGACCGTGATCCCTCATGATATCCTGTGGGGGGTGCTTCAGGAGTATGGGGTCCGGGGCCCTTTGTTAAGGGCAGTCCGGTCCTTGTATGACCGAAGCAGGAGTCTGGTTCGCATCGCCGGCAGTAAGTCAGACCTGTTCCAGGTGTTCCAGGTCATGATCTTTGGGTCATGACCGAAAGGACAAGATCCCGGATACAAGCGGTCGAAATGAGTTTTCTCCGTCGGGTGGCTGGGCGCACCCTTAGGGATAGGGTGAGGAGCTCGGTCACCAGGGAGGAGCTCGGAGTAGATCCGCTGCTCCTCCGTGTCGAGAGGGGCCAGCTGAGGTGGCTCAGGCATCTGTTTCGGATGCCTCCTGGACGCCTCCCTGGGGAGGTGTTCCGGGCATGTTCCCTTGGAGGAGACCTCGGGGAAGACCCAGGACACGCTGGAGAGACTATGTCTCTCGGCTGGCCTGGGAATGCCTCGGGGTCCCCCTGGAAGAGCTGGAGGAAGTGTCTGGGGAGAGGGAAGTCTGGGCATCCCTGCTTAGACTGTTACCCCCGCGACCCGGCCCCGGATAAGCGGTGGATAATGGATGGATGGAAAATGTGAGAAAACATCAGATTAGTGGCATTAAAAATGTTTTTATTTCATAGTTTTCACACAGTATGTCACTTTCTGATGATGAGTTTTAAATACATGTTTCTTTGCTTCAAAAATTAAACGCATGGTGTCCAGCTGAGTAGACATTTTTGTAACTCCATGAAAAATAGGGTCATGAAAAAAAAAAAAAAAAATCAATTGCATTGCTTTTTTCATGCCTAAAGAGGAATAAAAACACTCAAGAAAAAATATTGACTAAGGTTCTCATAATTCATGCATGAAAGGGTTAAAGAGTATATTTTACATTGTTTCGCAAGAAAAAAATAAACAACTTTAAGGTTAACAATAGGGATGTCCGATAATATCGGCCCACCGATATTATCAGCCCGATATTGGCATAAAAATGTAATATCGGTGAATATCGGTGTCGTTTTTTTTGCCTATTATTAAAGCCGATAAAATAATGCCTTGATTTCACCGGCATTTACCGACGCATAAATGAAGCATTGTTTGTAGCTGAAAGAAATGTGCAGTTTTCAAAATTGTACAGTAGAGTTGCCACACTGTAATAGACTCATGGAGGGAGGGAGAGAAAATAAATAAATATGGCATTTTTTCCACAACTTAACTCTTTCTCCGCCAATGATGAGATTTTCCGTCACTCCGTGTTTTCACTGTTATACTGTAGTTGAAGCTGTTGCGGATCATGTGAATTACTTTCCTTAGTCCAAAAACAAACAATTAAGCAGCTTTTTCAGAAAAATGAAGGACCGGGTTTAACGTTTTTGCACTGGAGTCTCCGTATCCCATGGCAACGCATCCAGCGGCAGTCACTGTGAATGAAGAAATGCAGACTGTGCAGGAACCGCGCACAGTTTTAAAAGCCTTAAAGATGATTATGGAGACAGAGTCCGACAATTCAATATATGATGGAGCTACAGAAGAACCATTTAGAGACAGAAACGGAGAAACAGAAGGTGAGGGAGACGGACACAGAACACGGGAAACCCGGATCGGCTCAGGTCCGAAACGGGGGGGGGGGGACACGGAGAAAATGACAGACAGGAGGAAGAGAAAAGAAACATTTATAGAGGACATTCAAGGAGAAGACAGACCCACAGACATGGGACAAGACAAAGGACAGCTAGTGTTCATCTGTTAGAGTGAGTTCAGATTCAGACTGAGGACACAGAACAGATTCAGCTGTAGAATGTCAGCAGGGACAGAGGTAAGACACTGTTTGATTTGGCTTTAGTAGAAAATAAATAAATACATAAATTCATACATAGATAAATAACTACATGTCCATATAATTATTTACAGATCAAACACCTAACACAACATTTTCAGTCAGCCTCCAAAGATTAGTGAAAATGACCAAAAAGGCTGGCGCTGGCTACCATCTCACTGGAAAATGCTCTGGCAGGGAAAGAGTTAAGTTGAAGTATGTATTCTTTGCACAGACAGTGTTTACATTTTAAAAGTCTTGTTGCATTTGAGAATGCATCCAATGGAGCATCACAATAAAATTAGGCATGATGTGTTAATTCCATGACAGGAGATATGTGATGTTACCTAAAATTAGTTTAATATCCCACATATATCGGCAGCGTTATCGGTAGATATCGGAATCGGAAATTAAGCGTTGGACAATGTCGGCATATCGGTTTTTGGCAAAAAAGCCAATATCGGACATCCCTAGTTAACAAACAATCGTTTTTAATAATCGTGATTTCAATTATTGCTAAAATAATCGTGATTTTTTTTTTTTTTTCTATAATCAAACAGCCCTAATATATATATATATATATATATATATATATATATATGTATATATGTATATATATATATATATATATATATATATATATATATATATATATATATATGTATATATATATATATATATATATATATATATATATATATATATGTATATATATATATATATATATATATATATATATATATATATATATATACATAATGTAAACAAGCTTTTGAACTGAAGGCTTCCAATATGAGAAAACTTTGGTCTACTCATTTTCCATCTTTTGGCTTTTATAAACAAGTTTCATTTTTGTAATGAGACTTACATGTGTACATTTTCACAAATGTTAAGGGGGACTTGTTAAGTTTAGGTTTTTATTTGTATTTTTTTTTCTGTAATGACATGTTAAAATGTTGATGTGGACATTTTCTACCATCATGTCTTTCACAGCCTTTCTCTGTGACTCAATGACAGACTGGTCTCTCAGCTGACATGAGGAGCCCCTACAGTAAACTCCTAGATGAAAGTCATTGTCTCCAGCCTCTTTGCTCCCACACCTGCTGCTGCTGCTGGGAGGCTGAACGGCGTATCCGTGAAGGCAAACCTCAGCTGGCTCAGACCTTCAGTAGGACCCCTCCTGAAGGTAGGCACACCTGTAACTCTGATGTTAATGGATCTTTACTATGTCAGGGTTTATTAGAGTGCAGGTGTGTCTGTCACAGTTCATGTAATGATTAAAATAAATATACATAAATAAGTGTGTAAAAATTGTTATTGGGTGGGAATGGGTGGCAGGGTGCCCACACCCATTCCCATTAATGTACAATAAATGTCCGGTAGAGGGGGCCTCTGTGGGACATGGGCCCATGTACAGCACAGAGTCAGTAGTACACACACCATCATGTGTAAACATGCTATTACAGCCATAACTGTCTCAATATTCACAGTATTCAACTACCATGAATTAATGATATGTTAGAGAAAAAAAGGCACATTCAACCCACATTTTACTGTCCTTTTTCATTTGTGCTTTATTCTTTTTTCTACATTTTACCCATAATACACTCAGTACCTTGCATTAACATTTGGCATATCAGGAGTGCTTAGGGACCAACCACATCTTCATCAATTCTGTGGTCAAGAAGGGACAGGAGGAATAACCTGCTTTTAATTTAACCATTTATAAGAAATAAAAATAAAAAAAAGGATATGTACTCAAAATAAGTACTTAATGTAATATTTATTATGTTTCAGATAACACAAAATAAGGTTCCAAAAGAACTCTCCATTAAAGCTCTCCAGGCTTCTCTTACTCAAACAACAAAAAGATGCAGAAAATTAACAAAAAAAAAACAGTTCAGAAGCTGCACAGAAAACAAATAAATACTGACAGTCTTTAACCTGGTAGAGTCAAACTAGAGGTGGCACTTTGACTATTTCATAAATCACACATTTATCAATCTGAGGAAAGGTCAAATCCATATCTGATCAAAGCTCAGTGAGTAGAACACAAATATTCTCATAATCATCTGTATGAGGAACTACAGAAGCACAAACAACTTTAGCAGCAGCCACGTCTCAACATTATGAGATTCTTTTCTAATAATTCTCTCCAAATTACAAGAAAAGACTGGGAAGCCTCGTACTTGACCATCCTCACATACCATGCAATCTAAAAAAAAAAAAAAAAAAGCTAATTTTTAAATAAACATGATGTATAACAGAAGAAACACCACAATAAAACAGTGTCTTGTGTTTTTAATGTAATGAAACAATTTCCGACCTTGAGTCACTGGGTCACATGACATGGAAACTACTGAAAATAAATGCTTTTTGTTATAAAAAATACTTAAATAAAAGAAGTATTAAAAACAAATGTAGAGATATGCATCATATTTATTCAGTATAGTAATATCGGTTATTAATTTTTGAAGTTCATGTGAATTCTCTGATTCCGCTGGAACAGAAGTGCAGTGTTTCCATCACATATTTTTCCAACACACAACAAATTAGATGCATCTCCTTCGACTGTATTTTAATTCTTCTTATATTTAAAGTCACATTTTTAAAGAAAATATAATTTTTTCACTAGTTTCTATGTCATATGACCCACTGACATAAAATCTTCAAGTTTTTTTTTTTTTTTTATAGATTCCATGTTATGTGACAATTTTAATTACTCAGCTCAAGTTTTGCTCAAGAATTCTGACGTGAGGATCGTGTAATTATGAGATAAAGTGTCCGATGTGTTCTTTCTTTCATGAATGTGCTTCCACAGTTTCAGATTCTTTGGAAAATATCAATCACCAATGTTCAACAGATTAGTGTGTGTTTTTGTAACAGAAGGCATCTCCTTGGTTCCAAATCTGGTCTGTGATATTATTTTGTTAATCCACATGGCGATAATCATCCTCTAACCAGAGAAAAGAATCACAGAAATGCAACAGGAAGTGTCACAGTATCACAGTAAAGTGTCTGGTGTCAGTCAGTCGCTGTCGTATTCCTCGATGTTCAGGTCGTCGTCCTCCAGCAGGACCTGGTTAGCGGTGGGTTGGGGCTGACTGGGTAGTAGACCATCCTCAGATGCCCCCTGGCCTTCCTCCTCCTCCTCCTTCTTCTTCTTCTCCTGTTCCTCTTCGCTGTCTAAAAGCAGCTGGCCTGGGTCTTTGTCTGTCAGAGCCTCCAGTTTTAATCTGCAAAGTCACAATGGCAGAGGTTTGGTTCAGATATCCACGGTTCGTACACATTTTTCAAGCACTTTTAAGGGTCATTTTCACCTTAAAATACTGGAATACATATACTCATGATTTTTTTTTTCCACTTTTTATCACAATGATTATTTATAGAGCACTTTTGACAGACAGGGAGTCACAAAGTGCTTTACAGTGCAAAACAATTAAAATACAATTTAAAATGCAATAAATACATCAAGTGCAATCGGTTTGTAGCAGCCCTGTGTCAGTTTGGATTTAAAACGCCTGCTTAAACAAGAGTGTCTTAAGATGTTATTTAAAAGTCTCAACAGAGTCCATGTACATTATATTATGCTATAAACATCTAAAATTACGTTTCATATGCAGCTGAATCTAAAGGCAGCTGAATCTAAATGTGCGATGGAGAGACAGGATGTGAAAATGTGTGTTCTGTACCTGCCGGGAAACCTCCTCAGCGACAACTGACCCACATCCTGGATAAAGGCGATCTGAGCTGAAGGACACGCAATCACATTTTAGAAACACCACAAGCCTAAATCCTCATCACACAGGTTAACAAACCAGTGCAGACAGTTAACAATAACCATCAAATCATTATTTTATCACAGTTTAAAGGATGATTATTGGTCATATACAAGATGAAAAAACAAAAAATACAGAAAATATTACAGACAATACACATAAAGATGAAACATGACAAAAGGATGAGCTCTTATTCCACAAGTTGAATATGATGTAAAAGACAGTTATTTATGGATTTCAACTTTTCTTTATCAGCAGAACACCAAAAAGAACAAGTTTTATAGTTATTAATTTTATATTCTCACAAAATAAAAATAAAAAATTACCATTTTACTGCCCAGCTGTACAGGGATGAATCTACAAACCTACAACAACACCAGCTAAACTATGAGTGTGACTAACCTTGGTTCCTCATGGGGTTGGTGAGCTTGGCCAGGTAAGGCAGCAGTTCAGTCTGGAGGCTGATGGGTGTCAGACAGAAGCTCCTGAACAGCGACGCTGCTGCCTGACAGTTCTCCCGGTGCTGATGGACCAAAAACAGAGACATTAACATTAACTGTTAGATGCATAACCAGGTCAAAATGGACCCAGTGAGGACATATTCTTGCAATACCTTTGTAAAAAAACAACAACAAAAAAACAAGGTTATTATTATTTCATATTCCAAGTATTCCTCAAAGCACGTTATTGAAATCATGACATTTACATTTTTAATTTTCTTTTTATAGATTTTACCGAAATTGTAGTTTTTGTATTATTACAGTAAGCTTCCATAAGTAGGTCAAAGATGGGAATCAATAGAATTTCATCTGAACCGTTGATTCATTCTACATTCATTCTCAAGGACGACTAAAGGAGGAGACACCATGGACCAGATTGTTTACACCTACACCTGCCAGAGTCAAACACAAAGGTGGTCAAAGGTTCTGCTGTAGCACCATGGGCCACTATATTATCTCATTTAATAATTGTAACTTCACTTATCAGTTCCATCCTTTTCCTCTAAACCAGTGGTTGCCAACCTTTTTTGGCTCATGACCCCTTTTTAACATCACAAATTTCTGGCAAACCCAGACATTCAAAACAGACTTTTTTGTTTTTGCTAAAATTAATTTGTTTTTGATCATGTAATAGTTTGCTATACTATGTTGCAAATAAACGTTAATTTTAGACGACATTTAGTCTACATAATGTATATTATTATGGACGGAGGCAGAAAAGCCAGGTGTAGATTACTGCACAAAGTGAGAATTTGATTTTCCTTGGTCAGGATATGTACAGTCAGTCCAGCTTGGATTTACAAGGCTGACAATTAATACTGAACAAACAAGAACTCAAACTATGAATTATGAAAGAGCTGCAGCATCTGAAACCGACCACAATGAACATTTGACAGATAAACAGAACCACAGTGCTTCAGTTTGTCATGTCTTTTGTGTATTATGATTGTCTCACTCAGCTCACCATGTATTTTTTATTAATAAGTTTTTATTTTTATCAATTACTAGAAATTTCAGGCAACAGCATTTGAATTCCAGACGACCCCACATGGGGTCCTGACCCCAAGGTTGAAAAACACTGCTCTATACTGTATTTTTACATCTGAAGTGGTAGAATATTTCCTTCGAAAACTGTGACGTCTGTCCGAGAATCAATTAGCGTCAGCAAACATTTACTGCTGACAGTGTTTAATAGTTATTATTAAACTTCTTAATTGGAGTAACTAACTTTGAGGTACCACAGCAAGTCAAAAACTGAAAACTGATCCTACCTAAAGTAAATTCATTTGAGGTAGATGTTCAATTCAGCATTTCAGGTTTATTCATTATTAGTTTAGTTTATTAGTTTTGATCCCCATTAGCTGCTGCACACCACAGCAGCTACTCTTCCTGGGGTCATTAACAACATAAAAACAAAGCACCATAATTTCCCACAACTCACTCAACAAACAGGATGTACATACACTCAAGACAACAACACGAAAACCAAAATTCAACAAGCACATAATGCAAAACAACTCCAATAACAATAATAGTACTGACAACAACAGAAAAAAAGAATAAACTAGAAAAGCACTTGGAGAGCGCAGACCTCCGCCAAGGCAGATCAGTGCCCCCCCCCCCCCCCGCTCACCACCAAAATTTAATCATTTGTTCCTTGTGCCAGTATCAACATTTCCTGAAATTTTCATCCAAATCCATCCATAACTTCTTGAGTTATCTTGCACATGGACAGACAGACAAACAAACCAATGTCGGCAAAAACATAATCTCCTTGGCAGAGGTAATAAATAACCCCAAAAAACAAAACAAACAAACAAACAAACCAAAAAAAATAGTGGTATTTATGTATTTAGTCAAATTTAGTTTATTCCTGGCAGTTTTGATTTTTTTTTCCAGGAGGAGGGATAGTTGAGTGATATCTGCTGATTAATTGACTGTTGACTTTTTTTCCTGCCAAAATATTGTTATTAATATTACCAAACAATCTACTGTTGATCAACCTCTACTCTGAATTATGAGCCACACTTATCGCTTTAATTCTAATTTATTAGAGTTAAAACCAGTCCATTATTATCCCTTGTTCATCTGTGTTTCCATGCATAGATTCCATCCTAGCCCTTAAAGGGGGTTCTGACACCTGGAGGTCTGACTGTACCTTCTTGTTGACCTGGAGCCAGTTGGGTTTGTGAAGCGGTCTGAATCCCACGGTCACCTGTTGAGAGTTGGAGTGAAGGAGCCCTCTGGTGGCCACTGAAGACCCATAATCCCACATGACGCTGCGGCTCTGAAAACAGTGAAGATCAGTGTTTATTTGGTGTCACCATGGACCCAAGGACCCAATCTGTGGCTCTGGTCGAATACAGCAGGAAATAGACCTGCTATCAAACATGTTTAATCTTGGTTTCTGGATCTTTTACATCATTTAACATTGGAAAAAAATAGATATTCTGTAAGAGGATGT
Organism: Sphaeramia orbicularis; assembly: GCF_902148855.1. Lineage (NCBI taxonomy): Eukaryota > Metazoa > Chordata > Actinopteri > Kurtiformes > Apogonidae > Sphaeramia > Sphaeramia orbicularis. Next base: position 10,113,168 of record NC_043965.1, read on the forward strand.
GCCAATATTTGTCTTGTTTTATAAAAAAAAACAAAACTATCAATGTATAAAATATGTAAATTTTGCATTGTAAACCAAATAAAAATTTGAATTAAAAAAAAATGTTTGAATGATATCCAAACCCTACCAGGCAAACAGCAAAACAGGAGTTTGTTAAATGTTTGTTAATTAGAAAAAGACTGACTGTCCAATCAGCAGTGAGGAGGTCGGCATCTGACAGATACTCGCTGGCTCTCACCACATCCTCCACCTCAGAGAAGAAGTCCATGTAGTTCTGATGGAGGTACAGGTTGAAGAACTCTCCGGACATATGCGAGCGCTCCACAACCAGCTGGATGAAGACACACACACACACACACACAGTAAAGGTTTATAGGTGATTCTTATTGTTGCACGTTACTGTATGGAGTCAAAAACAGCGTGTGTTTGCACCTCAGGATCGACAAGTAAAGCTTGTCTGTGATGTTCTGAGAGGTGTGGAGGTAAACCAGGTCCAGAGGCACCGTCAGCTCCTTCAGCCTCTTCATGACTCTGACCTGTTGACAACAAACATGTATGAAACATTACCAAACTAGCAGAGATGTGTATATTTGTTGGTGGATTTAACAGCTGTGGGTCTGTGCTGGTTCCCCATTTCCCTCTGCTGTTGATACTGTAGAATATCAATACTTTTACTAACAACTGAATCCACCCTGCAGCACACATTTACAGTCTGGAGAGTGAATAAAGACAGTCCCACAGAGGGATTATAATCTCCCTTGAAATAAAGAAAACCCGTAAACCCCAAGGCACATTAGGGACCCTTGGGACCCAAACTGACATTACGTAATAAAATGCTGCAACGTTTACATTTAAAAGCTACTGGTAAGGAACACAACAAGGAGAAATGATGTAAAAGACAGAACAAGATGAAAATCCCATAAAAGAGAACATTAAAAAAAAATTATTTGGTTTATTTATTGTTGGATGGTAACAATATAAACACCACTTGGCCAAAAACAAGAAAGACAACAAAATGAAAACAATGTAAAAGATTCAAGAAAACATATCAGGACACAAATGACTTAAAAGATTTTTAAAAATGCAGATATTGTATATAAAAGACCAACATACAAGATGTAAGAACATTCATTCGTAATCTGAACCTGCTTTACCCTCACTAGGGTCATGGGGGTCGCTTGGAGCCTATCCCAGCTACTTATGGATGAAGGCGGGGTACACCCTGGACATGTCGCCAGTAAGATGTACACTACCAGTCAAAAGTTTGGACTCACCTTGTCATTTCAATGGCATGAAATGGACCACAGATGGCCAACAAGTGCTCAATATCACTGGGAACTCCTTCAAGACTTTTGGAAAACATTTCAGGTGACTACCTCATGAAGCTCATTGAGAGAATGCCAAGAATGTGCAAAGCAGTAATACAAGCAAAATGTAGCTATTTTGAAGAATCTAAAATTTAAAAAAAACATGCTTTGAGTTATGTCACACTTTTTTAAACTACATAATTCCATGTGTGTTCATTCGTAGTTTTGATGCCTTCAGTGTGAATCTACAAAGTAAATAGTCATGAAAATAAAGAAAAACCAGGTGAGTCCAAACTTTTGACTGGTATTGTAAGAACATGTAACCAAATGAAAGATACCTATAATCTGAGGCTGTGATTTAGTTCTTATTTTGTGAATTGACACAACAATAAAAAACAAGAGGTGCCAGGCAAAACAAAGCCCGCCCCTTGCATATATTTCGCTCATTATAAGTAAATGGGAAGATTTTAAAACTCATAAAAAAATTGAACTTTGACCTACTTTTCCCAAAATGTAATGACATCTATTCTGGGTCACTGGCAATCTATGAACCCAATATGGTATGATTCAGCCAATAGTTTTGCTGTTAAAGTGTTAACAAACAAAGAAACAAACAAACTGAATCAAAACATCACCCCTTGCCTCCCCTTCAGGAGGCGAGGTAATAATATCTGGTTTTCATGATCTGAACATACCAACCTGCTGATCTCCTGGTAAATTATAAAGGAATCAAAATGAGACTCACGTTTGCAGTGCAGGATCTTCCCCAGCGCTCTGAACAGGAACAGAGACGCATCTTTGCCTCCGATTGCCTGTTCTTCTTCCTGCTCTTTCATCTGCTTAGACTTCTTCTTCTTCTGGGTTTTTCTAGACAGAGTCTTCCCCTGTGACGTCTGTGTGCCCCCACCTCGGTCCTTCTTCATCCTCCAAAGCCCCTTTTCCAAAGATGAGTCTGCAAAGTTCAAAGGAAGACACAAGTTCTAATTTCATAATAGTTATATCTGTATAATGACACAATTTGATAATCCCAGCAGGTCAAAACCAACGGACTGAGAGGCAACACTGACAGTTTGACTTTCGAACCTAGAATGAACTTAAAACATGGTTAAAGAGAAACACCATAAATTACAGGTTATTTTATTTGAATGCATTTCCCCATCTCCCATGTGACATAAAAACAGGGCTTAGGTTTCATACTTTATATGGTTAAAAATTAAGATAAAAATAAACTCAAGTTTCATACGTTTTACGGTTAAAAATGAAAACAAAAATAAAAATATGCATAAGTTTCATAGGTTTTATGGTTAAAAATGAAAACAAAAATAAGCTTAAGTTTCACAGTTTTTATGGTTTTGTTCTCACACTAATTTTCACTTTATGTCTAAAAAAAAGAGACAAAATTCTGGGGGAAAAAAAATTAAATATAGTACAAAAACAAAGGTTTTGTATTGTAAATCAACTGAGTGAATAACTTATGATAAATGTAATTAAATGTGTAAGTGTGCACATGTTGAGAAGATGCAACAAGATGAAAACAGTCTGTTAGAAAGAGTGAGGCTTTTCTTATTCCAAGTCTGTCATGTCTCATATATACAACAACACTGGTCTACAGGTAAAATGCCTCCAGAATAAAAGTAGTGAAACTTTACAAGGTTTGAAATGAAAAATTTGCTCCAAAATGTTGGTTGGCTGTAGTTTCACAGATACAGTCTTGGGAATAGAATTAATGATGTTACATTATTATATTAATGATGGGTTTTAGTCCAAAGGAATGTTTGTGTCAGAGCAAAACACTGTCTGTTCATTACAATACAGTCACTTTAAATCTATTATATAAATGTACATAAACCACTATAGATAGATAGATAGATAGATAGATAGATAGATATAGACAGACTGAAAACATCAAATAACCAGAATTTGGTTATTTGTTTATAATTCATCTTATTAAAATATGTAAGATTTAACCCATTTAATCTCTGAGGCAGATCATTTCTTTTCAAAATCATACATCAGTGTAATTACTGCAAAATATTTTTTACATTATTATAAATCACTTTACATCACTTTACATCTTATTTTGTTCACATCGCTGGTGAAAACAGTGTTTCGATGTTTCACTAAATGTCACATGTTGAACAAACATTTTATTTAGGAATAGTTTAAAATCACATATTGTACTTCATGTTGTTTTCACTACAGAATAAGTAGATTATTTGTATTTTTTAACTTAAGGAAGTGAGGCCATGGAAATAAAAAGAGAAAAATCAACAACATAAGCTTTGAGTCCTAAAATGAGAGACTAGAGTTATGTTTTTTATGTCATTTATATCTTTGTTTCATCTTTAATGTTGTTTTCAACTTTTTTTCTACATCTCTTAAGTTATTTTTGTCTTCTTGCATCGTTTAGGAGTACTATAAAGCCACAAATAACTACTAAATAATAAAACAAGTTATTTCTTAAAATTTTGCAGAGCTCCAAAAACTAACCTTTAAACTTGAAACGAATAATAAGTTGACATTTACTTATCAGTGGTTGGTGATATCCACATTTTTGGCCTTTTATTATTGCTCAGTTCATCTTTTAGTAGGTGATAGAGCCTGAAACATTCTACTTTATTTGTATTATTTTCAGATACTATTTATCCTATTATTGCGTATCTGTTTTTATCAGTTTTAGTATATATTATATCTCTATATATTTAACTAGTTTTATCATATCTTGTATTTTTATCTATATCTTTGTACAGCACTTTGGGCTCTTTACGTCATTGTAAATGTGTTGTATAAATAAACTTGACCTTGACCTGGTA